>NW_017385987.1:1076495-1098660 GCF_000237925.1 Schistosoma mansoni | reverse complement strand
TAACTCACTGATGACATTGGTGAATGGTTGCTCAATTTCGTGAATCAGTTGAAGTTAGACATTAACACCGTTGGATGCCAGCTCAGTGGTCTATCGGTTAAGGGCTTCGGCTCGAAACTGGTAGGTCCTGGGTTCGAATCCCGCGAGAGTGGGTTCGTGGATGCGCACTGCTGAGGAGTCCCATAATAGGACGAAACGGCCGTCCAGTGCTTCCAGGTTTTCCATGGTGGTCTAGCTTCAATTGACTCATGATCTCAACTCTATAAATTACTAAAATCTCCACAAAACCCCTTCTGATAAATGTGATTAGTTGCACATAAATGTATCAGCGAGTAATAATGACCAATGAGAAAAAAATTCAATCATGTTTTACATTCATTAATTGCTCATTAATTATCACTATCATGTTTGTCTACCCCTCTTTTTATTTCTGATCTAATTCTGTCGATCGAATTTCACTATGACCGTTAATGTAATTAACTTGAAGTCACGTGTACTATGTTTTGATGTGATTGGTGGTAGCTCATAGGATATCCTGAATCTAGGTTTTAAATATCAATTACCGTTAAGAAACTATAAACAATGTTGACAGATAGAACAATTACTGTTTTAGTACTAAATTTAATAGAAAGAAAATAGTTTTTAATATGGGATTGTGGGGATTGTTGGATTTTATTGAGATCATAAACTGATTCGAGTTTGACAACCATTGAAAATCTGAAAGCACTGGACGGCTGTTTTGTCCGATTATAGGGCTCATCAGCAGTGCATACCCATGACTCCACAACCAGGAGTCGAGGACCATTTGATCCGGTCTCAGTAGTCTATGGGTTAAGCATTCATATGCGAGATTGAAGGTCCCAGGTTTAATTATTAGTTATGGAGTCTCATATTTTCAGTGCCAAGGAGTCCCATACTAGTACGAAGTCGCCGTCCAGTGCTTAAAAGTTTTCAGTGGTTGTCTAAATTAGATCAATTTACGACCACAATTAAAAAATCAAATTGCTGAATAGATTACTGTGTAGAAATGTAATGAATTTTGTAAAGCAATAAATACTTAGTATAAACATTATCACGATGATTGTAACCGTCTAAAATATTTTTTCCCAGTTGAGTTATACTGCTAATAAATATATTGATGGTAACTAATTCTTTCGAAGACATAAAAAAGACAAGATGGAAGAGAGAAATAAGAAGAAAATAAGTTAAAAAACCTAATGAATGTTTTCCGGATATATCGTATTAAGAATTAGTCTAAATTTGACATTTTACACTAATTAACTATATACGAAACGTGGAGAAACTGTTGTTTATGCATGTACTACAAGATTAATTACATGAGAAGTAAACATTAGCTTGATATTTAGCTTTCTACTTGCTTAACGATTTTTAGTTTTCCAAATATGGTTAAATGGTAGAGAAGGATAAGTCAGAGGGTGGCAATATAACATTTGTAGACATTCTGTATATACTCTTTACCATTTGAGCAGGTATAATTTGTCCTTGTTATTCTTTAATCAATACAAAACTGTATACAAATGTTGATTTGCAGTCAGTCTAGATATTCCGTATTCGAATACATATTTCTTTTAACTACTAGGTTATAACTTTTAAGTCCGATAAGTAGTTCAAAAATAATTGATAACTTCAATATCGCTGACATTGAAAATGTCAGTCTAATTTTCATTGGTTTAAAAATATCAGTGAAAAAGCAAATGTTTTCTTCTATGTATGCCCCTTGTAAAACGTAATGGTCATATGAAAATCTGCAAATTTTTTGTGATATGAATGAGTAAGAATTAACAAAGATTATTTGCAAGGTAATACGTTATTACCTCTAGCAATGTGCAGATTTTTTTTATACTTATTGACTTTTTTCAATACATAGGGATATTTCTTTCTGAGAAACTGAAAATCAAACTGTCTTGGTAGTGAAAGTTCTGTGAACGTAGAAGTTTGACTTCAGAGCCTTGAAGACAAATATTTGAGACTGATAATTCAATATCTATATTTGGAAAGTTTTTGTTACATTCACTGAATGCTTTGTAAAATCTCTAAAATCCATCAATCAAGAAGGCTATAGTGTGTTTAAAAAGTGATTTTTTACCATGCCTTCAGTATATGGGAAAACAGTACCATGAGACAAACCTTACTTTCATGACTTCTAAATAACTTAAATTTGCTACATTTTCATTTTTCCCTTCTAAACGGTTGTTGCAATATGTTTATGTTGTGTCTTTTACTCCTGTCAATTATCACGTGACAAGACTGCCAGTCAGAACACCGACTTATACGACTTTGCCCGTAGAGTCCAGAACACAATCTCAGCTTCCACTGTATGGATTATGTATTTCAGACATACACAGTTTCTAAACCAGCAGATCAAACCGCAGCACATCATAAAGTAGAAAATAACAATTGTACATGATCAGGCCAAGTGTGGCTGTGAGTGCGAGAGTGTGTAACTAATAGACTGGGAATAACTTAAGAATAATAAATCGTATGATAGTAGCCAAGAGGTCAAATAAAAGCTTATAATATATAATCTAGTTACTGAATAATTCTACAATAAGAATATATATAATAACACTTATTTACTTACACCTGTTACCCCTCGTGGAGGAGCATAGGCCACTCACCAGCACTCTCCATCCAACTCTGTCCTAGATGACCCTTTCCATTTTTTTGTAGTTGCTATCTATCCTTTTGATATTTGCTTTCAATTCCTGACGCAATGTATTCTTTGGCCTTCCTCTTTTCCGTTTCCCTTCAGGATTCCAAGTTAGTGCTTGCTTCGTGATCTATTTTGATGATTTCGTCATTGTGTCTTATCAACCTCCAACATCTTTCCCTGATTTCCTCTTCAGCTAAAAGCTTGTTTGTTCACTCCCGCAGTAGGCTGTTGATGATGGTATCCTGCCAACAGACATTGAGTATTTTGTGTAGACACTTGTTTACAAATACTTATACTATTTTGATGATGGTTGTAGCAGTTCTCGAAGTTCCAGCTCTATACAGTAGAACTGTCCTACGTTCGTATTGAAGATACTGACCTTGTTGTTGGTTGACAGTTGTTTTGAGTCCCATATGTTCTTAAACTACAGGAATACCACCCTTACATTGCCACTCTTTGCATTTACATCTGCATCCGATCCTCCTTGTTCATCGATGATGCTGATCAGGTACGTGAAAGTTTCTACCTGTTCCAGAGTTTTTCCATTAAGTGTGATTGGATTGGTTTTCTCTGTGTTGTATTTGAGGATCTTTGTTTTTCCCTTGTGTATGTTGAGGCCTACTGATGCAGAAGCTTCTTCTACACTGTTTGTCTTGATTGCGTTTTTTGTTAGATATCGTACAGTCTTGATCTACCTAACAGAATAAGTGTTTTAGCCAATGCAACTAGAATGGATCTGGATGATAGGCAAGTACAGTTTGCTAGTTATCTCATGTACCTTTAGTAATGAAAATCATATTGCAAAGCAAATCATACATATCATGATGATTGATGCAGAGAAAAAAAGAAATGTTATTCATTAATTTCAGAATGATGAATAAAAAACTTAATTTTCATGATTATTAAGCTAAAAATGAACTCTTGTTAAGCATATTTAGTGATAACCAATTTTTACACATAAATATAGTTTAATCCATATACATTAAATTTCAATATCAACATGTTCATTTTAAGTTTCCAAGTTTATATTGTTCTGACACCTTTGTTTTCAATTTGAGATTATACGTTTAAAAAAGCTTTGAAGAATTCATAATTCCTTACTAATTTTGAGATAAACCTAAAGTCGAGAGTGTCATACATTCTATTACACTACTACTACTACTACTACTATGTTTCTGATCTGTTTTTTTGTTATAAACCACAATTATTTTCCAGGAAGAAATTAAAATTCTCTCTCGGTTACATGACTAGCAATAACCAAACCACAGATATTTTCAGGGTTTTCCTACACAATAAATTGTTCATAACATTAGAAACAGATTTAATCTTAACTTCATCTATATCTCTATGTGTGGATGAATATCTGAGTATGGATCAGATTGTTGGTTATCAACTATTTTTTCATCTTAAAAACTCAGCAACTAATGATCGTATTTATACAAACATAGATTCAATGATATTTGACAACTTGAGAATTATCAGATGAAACACTTTAAAACAATGCTTTTATTTAAACGATCAGTTGGCTAAAATTTCATGAATTAGTATCTGAAAAAAATGAGTTGCGAAAGTTTGAAATTCGTGAAGGAGGCAGAGACGAAGAGAGAGAGAGAGAAAAAAAGGCGAAAAGAACAAAACTGTAACCAACTGCCATTAAATTTTAGGATTATTGTTTTTGTTAATTGTAGTCAGAAATCAGAAACCTTGTCATTAATATGACACTATATTTTTATGCTTAGAACTTATTTTACTATTCAATGAGATGAATATTCAGTATTTATCATTTTATAATTAATGATGTTGAGTATTGACCAAAATTACAAAATATCAAACTACAGAATTTAATTCAGTTGATTGGATGTTACTGGTTCATCAAATCCCTAGCGTGGTCGTCAGTACGTGTACTATTCAGATTTTACAAACAAACACAAGAACAACTATACAGTTTTATCTGGTTTAGAATAATTCTCCATCTTCACTGTATGTTCATATGAAAACTATACTGATCTGAAATTTAATAGTGATTGATATTGATAATGTTTTATCAATCATGTTTTACCAAACGGATCAGTGGAAATGTTTTTTTTATAAAATATAATGAGTGAAGTAGGTTCAAGTTTTCCGGTTAGCACCCCTTTCGAGATTGCAGATATGTCCTAATCGTAAGTTTCAACCAGCATGAAATCAAGGTTCATGGCCTTCTGTTAATTTTTTACAGCTGTCTAACATTATAATGACTTTTCTAACTGTAATACTTTCAAAATAGATGAATCGATTTTCTTGGAAAGCATACAAGATTGATCTTTCAAACTCTACTGTGATACAAGCTTCTGTTCAGTTTATTTATGCTAATTATAACAGATGACTTAATTTACCAATCGAGGCTATTCCAAAGATTTTCTGTCGCTAACTTTATACTTAATTATATTCGTGATTCATGTAGAAATATCCTAAATAATTTAAATTTACAGATAATAAACCACTGTATCTAAGAAATTTTATATTAAAATTATTATAAATCGATAGTTCAGACGTAAGGATACACTCGATACAACAGAATTGAACAATAATTGTATCCAGATATCTTCTTACTGAATAACCCAATAACAAATAACGAGAAAGAGAATTATCGCGGTGACGGACGACTAGGAAGTGATTTGGCGATGATACAGGATAAAATAAATTTCGGTTAGCATAGTCCATCAACACTAACATAGTCAATATCAATTTTGAATGATTATGAAACTATTCAATAAGGAAGTTATTTATCATAACAAACCTATTGTATTTTACACTCTGACTGTTTCGTATATGTTCAACATTATCGCCTGTCAATAACATAAAATAACGATCAATTAACTGAAAGGATCTATACAATACATGACCTAAAAACTCTTGTTAGAAATTGTTGAATATTATTATCAGAAGGGGTTTTTATGGAGATTTAGTATTTCCATGGTTGAAAGCGTGAGTCAATTGAAGCTAGACAACCAAGGAAAACCTGGAAGCACTGAACGACCGTTTCGTCCTATTGTGGGACTCTTCAGTAGTGCGCATCCATGACCTCGCCCCACGAGATTCCTACCCAGGACCTACCAGTCTCGCACCAGAGCACTTAACCGATAGACCATTGAGTCGGCAACCGTTGGTGTTAATGTCTAACTCCAACCAATCCACGAAGTTGAGAAACCATTCACCAATTGTCTTCAGTGCGTTTCTATTTCACAACAAACGTGGTTTGAACTCCATTGGTCACGAGGCGAGGTCGTGGATGCGCACCAGTGAGGAGTCCCACAATAGGACGAAGCGGCCGTCCAGTGATTCCAGGTTTTCCGTGGTGGTCTAGGTTCAAGGGACTCACGCTTTCAAATGTTGAATAATTAAATCATATTTGAACATGTATAAGGTAATTCAAAATATTTAAACATTTGTTTAATAACTAGGCAACAATTTTAATTTTGTATATTTTCAAATTAAATAACATTCTATTCATTTTTAAGCATATAGTGATTTTCTCAATTTACTTAGAAATGAATCAATTAATTATTTAATCCGAATTATACAAGAGTTTAAATTATAGGGATTTAAATTGTTGGATTACTATATTATTTTGTTTGCCTTAATCTCAGTCAACATGGTGACTATTCTCTTTCTTCTTCTGTTCTTTTTTTTGTATCCGCACATAAATCCACTTAACAATAGATAACCTTCAACAATTGAGTTGATTATCCTACTGTGCTGTTACTGTTATTTATTTCTTACTATAATTACTCCATTTAGAATGTAATAATAAAAGAAGACAAATTAACTTCATTATCCTTAACGTTATATTATAAGCATTAAATTGCCCATTTATTTCTTTCATATTGTTAACTGCTGTTTAAATGGCTATTTTGTGTGTGTAAAGGGCTTTTGGAGATTGTTGAGCTTTCATAGTTTATACCATGAATTGATCTTAGTTATAAAAAAACAGCAATCACTAGACAGCTGTTGCATCTTAGTATGAGACTCCTCCACAGGACTGAAGGTCCTGTGTTCGATATCCTATGACATCATGAGTGGGGACGATTGATGAGTCCCATGCTAGAATAAAACAGCTATCCAATTCTTTCTGATTTTAACTAAGATCGATGTAATGTAAACTACGAAGACCTTTTTCTTCACCAATTTGCCAAGCTAAAAATTATATTTACAATTAACTGAACAATACAACTTACATGTTTTGTAAAAAATCCAGAGAGTTATAGCTTCGAAGTGATCCTCTTGATAAACCTTGTATTAAGTAGACAGAATTTGATTTTTATGATGATATTACTTTACGTTAGGTAGTAGGTATCACTGAGTTGCATGTGTATCGTGTTTGGTTACTTATGTCTTTCGACAGTATGTGTATATTTTTGTCTACAAGTTTTATAAGCTGGATCTTTAATCACCTAATCAATGATCTGGTTCAACTTTTTTCAAACTTAAACATCTATTAGAAAGTGTTTATTTAACCATAAAATATTTTTCCAATGTTTCATGGAAAGCTGTACTTAGAGTGCGAAATGTGGTTTAGCATATAGGCAGACGTTAGAATCATCATCAGTCGATTAAGTATAATAAATAAATGCATTATGGTTTCCCTTTCTAACTGGGATATGTTATACTCAGTGGACAGAGTTATGCAAGTACATTTTCAAACCTTGAGGTTAAATTGATTGATAATTTTACTCTTGTAATTCTTTTGAAAAGATAAGCCTTTATTTCTTGTTAAATACCACAGTTTATTTATTAGAATGGCAGAGTAATGTGTACAAAAAACAGGAAGTAGAAATTTCATGGCAAATAAAAAAACTGACGAATATTGACATTACAAATATCGGTTTATATGTAATTCATGTTTATGAGTAGGATGTGTTACCATTGCATGACCGTATTAATTTGAAACAAGTATCCTAGAATTGATATGTTATCAGATCTGAAAGCAAAATACCTACGAATAAGGCCTTAAAATTATATAGCCTTGGTGTATAATGTTTAGGACCAGTGAAATATCACTCAGGCCTAATCAAATCATCCATCAAGATGAACTGATTCTACATCAGACGGCGGATCACTGTGTACTGAACAGTTTACTGAACATCGTCTAAGTCAAGGATAACTGCCAATCATTAATAAGTGTCCTGCCATGGACTGGCCCATGTAACAGTAGTTTTATTTTATATATAACCAATCTTTTCCTACAGTACATTTCCTTAATAAAATTACGCTTGTCCTATGCAGTTACAATTATAGTCACAGCACATGAGACCACGATAGGATAATCCGGGTTAAGTATTAACCGCGAAGGTGTAACATTGATGTAAACTAGACTGTCATACCATTTCTTTATAACTTGAGTACGCTCAGTATCAATATTAGTGATCGACGATATGTGTAAAACTAAAATAAGGATAACATAAACTAGAGAGTCAGTTGATTTCTTGTAGTATTAATGGAATGCATCTCCACAGGTTCCGTAAAGTTTAAAATCTACAGTGAACTTAGGCATAACTGGTGAATTGTAGTCATGAAGTTCTTCTTGACAGCGTTAAATATATGTGGGTAAAGATCTAAACAATTTCAATAAAGTAAAGATGGATAGTGGCTAGCAGTGGATGCGCGTTTCGTTCTATTTGGGACTCGTCAGCTGCATGCACCTGCATCTCAGAGTTGATGTTCACTCTGGGAATCGAACCCAGTACCTTTCGCTTCAAACGCCATCGCTTTATCCACTCAGCTACTGATTTCTGATAGCTAATAAGAGACTGACCAGTTGCAGTCCTAAACATCAACGGGAAGATTCAAACAAGTAATACCAAGTGAATTTAAATTTCAATAAAGGTCATTCAATGAAACTTAACAACAACTTACCTGTGTTGAATAAATATTGTCTGAATAGAGACTAATACAATGATTTACTGTTATTAACTTTTGTGATTATATTCCATCAATTTCTTATTTATTTTATATTTTCATTTCAAAAGTATCTATATATAGATATAGATATATTGTTGATAAATTAAACTTGTCTCAGAAAGAAACAAAGATTTACATTTCTAATTGTAAATGTCATTAGCATTCAAGTGATTGATGTTAATGGTGATATTCATATTTGTTTATTTAAACATGTTAACATACAATTAATGATATTTGGCTGACAAGTAAGTAGTCTGTACATTCACACACACACACACACATGAACTAATGAACTGTTTCCACTTCGTACTTTAAAAAAAAAATGTTATCGATTTCAATTTCATTTGATTTTGGAATTTTTCTTTTCAATTAATTAATGAGTTTAAACTGTTCAGTAACATCAACGCATAATGTTACCTTAATGAGTTAATAACTCCTATATGTGTTGTGTTCGAGACTAATGATAAGGAAAGAACATCATCGGAATGTAAATGATAGATTGTAAAAAATTGTTAATGAATTTAATAAACAAGTTATTTATACCTGTGTTTTGTCTAGACATTCTAAGAGAATAACGACATGGTGGACAAATAAGTTACTTATTGAACATTTACAAAAAAAAGTCGAGCAATACTGATTATGTTATAGTGTCATTATTTTAGGTTTCTTTTAAATAAGCTTGATAAAATCACAAAGTATTTAAGAATACTGATCGATTTATTAATTTATCTATCTAATTAGGTCCGAATTGTCTCACAGATAATCACTTGGACTGGTAAATTTATTTGTTTATTTACTTACTTACGCTCATCACCTCATTTGAAGCACAGACTGGCAACCAGGATTCACCAGCCTACTCTGTCCTGGGCTTTCTTTTCTACTCGTTCCCAGGTGCTATTCATTCTTTTGATATCTGCTTCCGATTCTCGCCTCACTGAATAACCTAGCTTCGAATTCACCACAGTTCATTAGTTCCCTAAAGACTATATATCCGATTTGCTGATAAGTGCCAAATAGTACGAAATCTGGACTAAAAGCTTCCTGTTGGCTAACCGCAGCCACCCTAAACATCAAACTTAAGCGAGTTATCATCAGAGTAGACCACATTCAATTATGATTAGTAGGAAGAGCGTTACCAAGAGACCTTGAGTCTGGTTATTAGCACATCAACGGGAACTATACCTTTGTCACAAGTCCTTTATTGTATGAATCAATTAAATCGATCTTTAAGAAAAGTTTATGGTTATATATCATCTGCTAAGAATCTGTAATTCAAGTGAAATGTCACTGAGCCCCAGCCAAATCACTTTGGTAGTGGGGTCACCGTATATTAAATAGTTTACCGATCCTCATCAAGCCAAAGGACAACCAAATTGCGTCAGTTGATTACACGCCATGGACTGTCCCATGCAGCAGTGGTCGCACTCTGTTCTTTTTACCTACTGACTGTAGTAGGACAACAATTGGAAAACTGAAAACACTAGGGAGCGGTTTCGCTTTGATATAACACTGTTCAGTAATTAAAAATTACTACCCTTGAGGGAACCGAACCTAGGAAATTCAGGTCTTACATGGAGTCCTTAACCTTCCGACTAATGAATTAACATCCAATCGTTTATATTTTTCCAACTTAAGTTATTTTGCGATCTTGCATAATTACCGTTCATTATCACTACTGTAACCTGTATCACTACTAAATTTGTTTGGACTTTACAGGTCATGATTCCTAACTATAACTCTGGGAATTGCCTCTACAGATTTTAGTCAGTACTCTGTGATGCAAATTAGGGATTCAAAGATCTTCACGACCGCCCGAAATCTTAGTGGGAAAATTAAACAACTTTGAATTTACTTATTTATATGTCGATTTTTTCAGGTTTCTAGGTGAAAATATGTTTTTAACAAACATCATCAGTGGGTTTTTGTGTATCACTGCTATTGTAACTGGGAAATCAAACAGTTGAAATGATACTTGGTAAACCTATATATTTTCATCTTCTAGATTACTGTAGGTTCAGAAATCTTTTGATTAACTGGTTCATTGGTTTTCAGCTGATCTATTACTTAAAACTCTAACAAGTTCACTAGTATATTCAAAGAAAAACATTCATTGGTAAAATGGGAAGAAAGTTGATAGATTTTATTTTGACTACGTGTCAATATATAAATTTTGACACTTTCTCTAGGTAGCAATATATCATATATATGTGGAATTCATGACTACAAGTGAGGCTTAAATTATTACAAAACAAATACTTATTGTTTTCTTATCTGTTTAAATCTATACTGAATGTTAATTTTAATTTGTACATTCGACCAAAAATCTAAGGCCTAATAAAGTTAAGACCATGAGCTATCTATACTTTGTCTTTGATCGTTCTCTTCATGTATAAGGTAAGACAACTTATGAGGTAATACGGGTGTAAGATGTTCAATGTAACTATATGTATATATCATTTCAATACTGAAGGCTTAAATAATGATAGTAATAATACTAGTGATAAATACGGGTAAAGAATCGATATTAGTAAAGATTTACTTAGTATTTTACAAATAATAAACAATATCATACATATTTATTTAGTGAAATCGTGCTTATTATAATAAGTGATATATACTTGCATAACTTATCGGTTTACCTCAGGGTAAACAAAACAGTCATCGAGTTCCGCTTTTACAATCAAATAATTTGTCTTCATATACTGACTTATGTGATATCAAAATGGATTTATTTATTGAACATGAGATATAGATCCCTTGAATTTTTAATGCAAATAAAAATTTACAATGACCGGTCATTTGATGATTGTTTTAACAACGTATCAGTGGAGAAAGATGTAGTGAATTATTGATTATTTTACTGAATAAACATAAGAAAAAACTTACTTGGATAACTAAGTCGTTTATTTTAGTGTCGAATTATAATACAATATAACTTCCATGAAAGCGCATCAGTATGTTGAATCACATGGTTCAATATTCAAAATGTCAGTTTAATCGATCAACATTAAATACTGGAATACATAAATATGGTATTTTATTAACTGATCATTAGTTATCAATGTCATATTTGTCTGGCTTTTGGTACTGATCATACTCCATCGATCAAATTATAGGTTGACCGTTAGTTTAAATAGCTATTTGATGGAAGAGATAAATCAATAACTATAAACCTGGATTTTCTGATATTTAATGCATATTGGATAGAAATATTTATAATCGTGGACGAACCGAAGCTCCTCATGAAATTCAACCCTGTATTATCCGAATCGGTGAGCTATTTGGACAACAGATGATCTCCTGTGGGATTGAGCTATTTTTAATGATTAACAACTGAGAAATAACCAATTTATTGTTGTCTCATCCTCACTGTTAATCGGATTATATAATATTCGTCTACATATATTTATAGATGTATCTAGTGAAAATAACTTCACTAAACAATGATCCTTTTCTTAAAATTGTTGCCTGATGTCATACTAAAGATAGTATCATTATTGTTATTACTTATAATGTGATAAATGTAGAAATTAACTAGTATAAACTGTTGTGTTATAAAGTATTTGCACAAAAATAAATTATTTATCTTTCTATCATTTTTAGTTAGAGACAATAAATTGTCCATAGTTAATAAGTAATTAAGACAGTAAGATAAATTTTCGAGCCTTTAAGAATGCATGTAAAGTATTTCCATAGATTCGTACTGTCTGAATCTTAGACATATTAATCTCATTAGAGAGTTATTAAGGGAACAAATATAATACTTAGTATCGCCTGATATGAAGTCACTTCATAGATTAATCAAACAAGTCCTCCAGTTAGTACTAGGTATAATAATAATAACTATGATGATAATAATAATAATACAAAATCTTTTATGTTTAATGGATTAAAAGTGTCATTCTTGAAAAATAGCTTACCTCATATGTGACTTTGATTAAGACAGAACATTGTAATGCTGATGGCAAATCTAAATCAAATGTTTCCAAGACATAATATGGAATGTACAATGTTACTTCCGCCCTCATCATAAGTCCCCAATGTCTTGACTTTGACCCAAGTTGGAGGGGGGCTATGCAACCTTGAGTCCCGTATTAGAACTGAATAGCTATCTAGTGCTAGCTGGTTTTCTATGGTTGTCTAATTAAGATCAACTGGTAATATGAAGTACAAGATTTGTCAGTGTCATTTTCAGTCATCAGCTGTGTCTTTAGACGATTAAAAAAAGACAAATAAAACCAGTTTACTCTTTTGTCGGTGTTAAGTTACAAATGTGAATACATTTGTTCCTCACAGAGTACTTTAGTTTTATTTCGTTTTTATTATGGAAATATATTTACGAAGAAAACTTCGCGTAACAGAACCGACAGATATACTGACGCCAGGTTATTCTAAACGTAGCATACAGAAGACGAAAACTAACCTAACAGAAGAACAATCAAGAAGAAGACTATAATAGGTATGAGTAATAATATGTTTGGTTTCACACAAAGGTATTAGATTGCTAGATTGGTTGTCGAGTGGAAGGATCGTCTTACTTGAGAGATGTCAAGAAAAGACTTGAAAACTTGAGTTAAGTTTTTAAGGTTTAATTATCCCAGCTTTGTTGTTGAGTACCTTTTGGACTGCTGGTATCAAGGAGTGATTTACAACTACATGTGTTAGGGTATTTATTTCCAGTTTGTCAGTATACATATATCACAGAGTAACTAATCTCATCATATATTTGATAATACATTCGTTAGGTCATATTACGAAATACATAAAATAAATACGCGAAATTTTGAAGGAAAGCTGATAAAAATTAAAAGATCGAGGAAATTTCAGTATCTTTTTTAAATGCACTATATTTGTTCACTAACATCATCTATTAAATTCTTTGTAAGAGTTCTCACTTTTCCAATGTTAATAGTAAGGACTGCAACTGATCAATATCTATTATCATTTGTGGGTCCTAAGCAAATAGTCTTAATATAGTCACAAATTTCAGTAAATTTGGATTATAATTAACAGAGGGATCCAGAAAGCGCATTTTATCTTGTTTAGGACTCATTAACCGGATGCACTTCCATGACAGTATTAAGATTCATACTGAGTTTCGAAAGTAGTGCCTTGTGCTCTAAACGACAACTCATTATCTACTACATTTCAGAGTCAAGATAGCCAATACCTTCTTCAATGGTGGTGGATTTATTTGTAGTGGATTATATTTTTCCGTTGCCGATATTACGGACTGCAATTTATTAATTCTAAAATTTCAGTGAAATGATTACTGCTTTCACTAATAACTGAGTCAGCATATATTACTGTAGAACTCAGACCAATCATCATTTGTAGGCTATCTGTTTCATAAATTCACTCCTAAGGGAATGAAATGACTAAAATTATTGATATAATTAACCCAATGATCGATGAAAACTATCACAGTATGGTATTCGTTTCTGAAGCATCTATGAAATTCTCTGTCCAATCAAGTATGTGATCACTTTCTTAACAAGAGTCATACAAGTGTTTCGTCCAACTTAACGACCTATTATCAGTGTAACTTTAATAGCATACACCATCATATTCAACGTATCTAGGCTCCTATGAAAAGAGAACACGTTTAAAACACTAAATTAAAACTTTAATAATCTAAATTTATCAACTTTACTCAATATATACATCTAATCTCCGATTAATGAAATCAATAAAATATTGTCTCCAGATTGGGTTAACTTTTCAGGTTGCAGCTATGTACCATGAGTTTTAGAAATACATTTCAAAGTCGGTCACTAGTGTGTACATAATTGTTAATAAGTTAGATGACTTTTTATAAATGAGATCAAATGAATTATGTAAAATAATCTTCACAAAACTGTATAAGAAAATCTTCACAAACTACTAAACGTTAAGCTTGAAGGAGCCCAAAATACATACTTAGCACTTTTTAAAAAATGATATCATCATTTCATTTCATCAACCGACTGATCCATTAGACAAAAGACAAACAAAAGGCGGAGTAATTCTTTTTTATCTGATCAAATAAAACAAAACTCTTTTGAGGAAAAAAGCAAATAAACATGCTTCAATGATTATTGAAATGTTGTTTATGAAAGTTGAAGTTGGTTTGGGAACAAACAAAACACACCCACACAGCCCGTATATTTAAAACATCAAGAATTTTGTTATTTTATATACATAGAGGAATATAGAGCAAATGATACAAATACTATATATACTACTATTACAATAAATATTTCAACTATTCTCATGTTATAATCTAACTAGAAATGTTGTATTGGTTTAAACAAGTGAATTGATGAACTGTAGGTAACAAAATACTATATATAAAAATATAATTATTATTTATATTTAAACCACATGTCAATAATTCTTCTTGTAGTTACCTAGTGAAATTTATACCACCATGATCTACATTAATGATGGTTTTCAAATAAAGTTTAAACAATAGAATACTTAATAATGAATTAAAACGATTATTATGACATTTTTGTATTTTTACTTTATTATCAATTTGGGGGATTTGTGGAGATTGTAGTATTTTCAAAGTTAAATTCACGAGTCAATCTAAGCTAGATTACCATTGAAAACCTGGAAGTACTGGACGACCGCTTCTTCATAGCATGAGACTCCCCAGCAGTGCACACCCACGGTCTATAGACCACTGAGCCGAGATCCAACGGTGTTAATGTCTAACTCCAGTCGCCCCACGATCTTGCGCAACTCATTATCCATTGTTTGAAGTGCATAATTATCTCATACCTGACACAGATTTGACTCCACTGGTCACAGCTTATCACTAGAACACCAAGAGTTCACTCTCAATGCTAGTCACTAGCGATCATCAACGAGCACTGCTGAAGAGCCCTATATGGGACGAAACGGTCATCTAGTGCTTCCAGGCTTTCAGTGGTTGTCTAACTTAGATTTACTCGTGAATTTAACTCTGAAAATTCTGACTTCTTGTCAAAATCTATGTATTTATTAACGAATTGATTTTAGGTCAGTGAAGCCAACTTATTTACATAAAAGTTATGTTCAATCTCACACTTGGGTTAATATGTTGATGAAAGATCCAAAAAATGGGGCGAGACTACTATTCAATTTTTCATCCAAATATTTTTTTTGAGATGGAGACCACATTTTGAAATACACACATTGGTTTTCATGCTGTCCTGGTTATGTTTACATTTTTCACAACCCTTGATTCTCTCTATGATTACTGTCTCCTTCAATGCATTTTTTCCATGAATAGCCTTCAACGATATATAAATATCCTGAGAGTTGACAATAAGTTTTACAAACATCTCTAATAGTTCAGTTCACGTGACTTGAGGACGAACCATGTAGGTATTTTCACATTATCTCACAAATAATCAGTCTAGAGTAATATTAAGACACATTTATGAATTTATGAATCTAAATATGTTTAGTATATTCGTATTCATTGTTAGTAAATTATAAAAATTCGATCAAACACCATGATCGATTCTACTTTATCTCATTTTTGATCAAATATTTTGGTTGCTAAGACAATATTCTTATTTTTTCTGTTTAATAATTACCGGTAACGGTTAATTATGATGGAAATAGAAATGTGAAAATAAAAATGTTTATTTACCGTTGAACTGACAGTTTTAAGAACATCTGTCAATGTTCTGTTGTTGTTGTCGTGTGCTTTTTAATTGTTACAGAGATAAAATAATTAAATAACAAGTTGGTTAGTTATTTGTTGACAATTCGACAATGATATAATTGCAATACATTTTAAATTACACGAGAGTATAATTACTGATATAATCATTACAAACAATAGAATTAGTTTAATAATTATTGATGGTGGATTAAAGTGAGGAGGGAAGACAAACGAAATGCAATAATTGTAACTATACTCTCATTATTCAGGCGACTATGGTATAACAATTTCACGAATTAAGAAACTATAAAATACTTTTATAATGGGATTTAATGGAACAATTTAGTTTATACAATTATCATATAATAGTGTTTCTATTCCTCGTGTAAACCTATAATATTTATTAAGTGTATGAGTAACTTAGTATAAGGCGATGATAATTTATTATGAGATGGAATATAGTAGATGAACAATTTTCCTTGTCGCTGATTTAGCAACTTAAAAAACATACCGATATAAACAACAAAAGAAACTAAATTATTCAATTTGATCTAGAACAGGAGATGGAAGGGTTTTATTAAATGGGTTCATCTGTTTGGTAATCTGTAGAAATACTAGTTTATGACAATATATAGTATAGTATATGATAATAATCATATGCTCACTAGTGACTGGCTTCTAGAGGTATTTCCTGGAGTTCTAGTGAGAAGTAATGACCAGTGGAGTTCAATCACGTCTGTTGTGAGATAGTAACTCACTGAAGACAATGGTGGATGGTTGCTTAATTTCGTGTATTGGTTGAAGTTAGACATTAACACATTTGGATGCCAGTCGGTTCAGTAGTCTAGATGTTAAGCGCTCGCGCGTGGAATTGATAGGTCCTGGGTTCGGACCTAGCGAGACGGGATAGTGGATGCGCACAGCTGAGTCCCACAATAGGACGAAACGGCCATCCAGTGCTTCCAGGTTTTCCATGGTGGTCTAGCTTCAGTTGACTCATGAATTCAACTGTAAAATAATTTTGGAAGAATCAACAGCAGATTGTATAATGTTCTATTTCTTTTTTCATTGAGAATTTAAATTAATTTTATTCCGAAGGGGTTTTGTGGAGATTTCAGTATTTTCATAATTGAAAGCATGAGTCAATTGAAGCTAGGCCACCAAGGAAAACCTGGAAGCAGTGGACGGCCGTTTTGTCCTATTGTGGGACTCCTCCAGGTTTTCCTTGGTGGTCTAGCTTCAATTGACTCATGCTTTCAACTATTAATTTTATTCATTGTTTAATTTAAAAAGTAAATTATAGAACAATAAACTAAATTTTTACAATGAAATTCAAAATCTTTCAATGAATAATCGAAAATCTACATTTTAATTTACATCTAAACTTAGTATGTTATGATTCTAATTATTGTCTCATCACACCTGTTATAGGTTCTTACAATTTCTATAAATGAGTAGTTGTAAAATTTGGAATTGAATTTAAGCGTTGACTTGTCAAATTTAGGGACATTAAAAACCAAGAATTAGCTAATTTATCATAGAATAAGACACACAATCCGATACATTATTATACTTTAGTACTAATGATTTTGTGAAAAGCATGAGTTGGTATTAAATGTTTAAGATGTCCAATTTTTGTCAGTTATCGATAAAAGTAACTATCATACAATCTCTTTGGGAACTACTTGATTAGTGAGTATATGAAATTTTTGAGATTGTTGGGTAGATAAATCTGCTACTTGGACGTTAGTTATTAACTTCCCAACCATTTCCTAGAACCCAAAACTATTTCCACAATTAAACTAAGACTACAGAGAAAAAGAGCGAAGTAAGAGTAAGAATTTTACCCTAGTATTAATATGTGAACAGAAAATCGAGTGTATTTATCAGGTTTTATGTGACCTTGGTCTTACATAAACTTCTAGAAACATACGAAATATGGTAATATTATTGAGTAACCCAATCAAAAAGTGACACATAATTATTTATTTTTCTAGGTATTTCCGAGAACCTTTCATTGAGTACTGGTTGAACAAAAAGTTATCAGCCTTCTTCTGGGCCTCTAAGAGACTCTGTATAAAGACATTTGTGGACTACCAAAATTAAGCTTAAGAGTGTAAACTCTCCACAAACCCATCTGATTACCTAATAATGGAATACTAATTGATGACTGGTCTTATTTACTGAAATTGTAGTGCGGAATCCTTGATCTGTGTAATGGTTGGTAAATTGTTTTTTCATCAATGACACTGAATGAAAAGCCTAATATAGGATAAATTGATTGAAGTTGAACATGAGGGTCCTTAATCTCCAATCTAATCATTGTAAGTCATGAACTTCGTTATTAGGTCTGAAATTCTTGCTTTTTTTAAAAAAATCTTTGGAATAGAGGAATTTTGAACTAAGAATAGTCGACTATCAGTGGTTCTTTCTCTGATCACAATCGACAATGATAAACAATCTTCCTATTTTCGGTCAATTTAATGACACTTTGAAGTGTTTGCTCTTATCATCCATTTCTATATATTCATGTTATAAAAAAAACGTGTAAAAGAAAGGGGGCAGTTGATTGGAATTACTGAAATGTTAATCCATTCTTATTTATGGTTCAGATATTTTCAATGCTACTGTTGAAATTAAGCTCCTTTTCTTTTGTAAAATAAATAACACGATAATAGAAAGAAAGTATAGGATAGATTATTGAATAAACTTTTTTTCGAATCATGGAAAATATTATGATATTGATCTGTTTACTTTATATTCATAGTAAAGTGACAGTCCTTACTCTTTGGCTTCTCTTTTTCTTCCCGTTTCCTCTCATATATTCATCACCACCCCATCAAATGATTGAATAAGATCATATTCTGTTCCTTTTTACGGAGGGGGAGGTTGGACAAAACAACAAGTATAATTATTCTATGATCTATTGACATAGTCTACATTTTTCTCTTGTTCTCTTTTTCCACCATACATTCGATTTTATGGTTATTACATTTTTAAGAAGACACATTGAATTGAATGTTCCCCTTGTCCATTTCATGAATGCTTCATTAATCTTATGAAAGCAAAAACTTTGTTTATACTATATTTGGATTGAATGAGGCTTGTCCAGACACAAAATACTTAATCAATTAACTGGTTGATTGGAAATCATTGTTATTGTGACTTTTTTTTGGCTATTTACTCAATGTTTTTGCAATGGAATATGTGATCGTTTCTGCGTCTATAATCATTAAGGAATTAATAAACTGAATAAATAAACTCACCTACAAATCTAGATATAAATATACTTACAAATTGTTCATCAGGGATAAATGAACATTCAGGTGAATGGTTTATTGTACATGTCCATTTTTGGTAAGATTCAAAGAAAATAGATATAAATATAGATTTGTAACAAATCTTTTTAAGTGGTCACTATTTTCAATGAACGATACTGTATATATGAAAGGAGGGAGGGAAATAGTGTTATATAAGTCGACTCTTAAATATGCTACAATGTTTTGCAAAGTTGAGTAAACGATGTAGTTTTGTTGGGATTTTTGTGGAATTTTAGAATAATTTCGACGAACAATTGATACTTGTTAGAAAACCATGAAAAAGTACACTCGACAGCTGTCTCATCTAAAGTTGAACTTCTTAAATAGCTATACAACTATAAACTTAGAATACAAAAATTTCACAACAAACTTGAGACATATCCAATTACTGAACCACAATCCAGGGATTATGTCTCACTCCACGGGTCACCGCTCATTAAAATCTTGAGAAAATTACCTCAAATCTCATCATTCATTTATACATGATGATTATTTACAAAAGACAGTTTTAAGGACATTTTTAACGATTGTTTGACTTACTCTGTATTACGATGCGAAACTATTTTCAACATAAAATAAGTCTTTTGAAATAAAACAGTAATAGCATTCATGATAAATACTAGGAAATATTGTAGTGTTATCCTTTGTTATGTCTGATGGTTATTCGTTAACAGTTAAGTGGATTTTCTTACATTGTATTTGTAATATTCAATTTTTGATAAGGTATTATAATACGAATCTCATGAATATATCACATAATTTTAATCACGAAACATTTTTATTATGAAGTAATATTCTTGTTCTGATATTCTGAAAATCAAGATTAATTAGTTGAATAGGTTGAACCGAGGACTTTCGGTATCACGTGGAAACACTTAATTTCTAGACTGTTCAACTAGCATCCAAATATGGTAATGTATAACTTCAATCAAACTATGGTAATACGTGACTATCTTGCATTGTCTATGATGGATAATTGTCTGACACCGGACATGGTTGAAGCTTCTCGTTAGAACTCCAAGATTTACATCTAGAAAGTAGTCACTATTAAGGGTATGTTTGATATCAGGATAGGGTTTGTGGAGATTATAGAATTTTCTCAGAGTTTAAACCACGGAATGATCCTAATTAGATTATCATTAAAAACCTAGAAGTGGACAGTCCTTTCTTCCTAGTATGGAATTCCTCAGCTATGCGCATCCACAACTTCACCGGAGTTTGATTCTCAGATAAGGGGTTTTGGATGAGCACTACCGTGGAGTCCCATATTATGAAGAAACGACCGTTCAGTGCTTCCAGGCTTGTAATAGTGATTTAATTCGGATAGGTGTGTGGTTTAAAATCTATGGTAATTGAATAACTTTTGACTGCAAATAAAATGTGATGTAAATTGATAGGAAATAAAGTAGAAAGGTTACACTGTAAAAATATCGGCCGAGTACGACTAGTTGAGTTCTCCTAACAGTGATTTATACACCAAGTGGTTTGATATATCAAGTAATTGACTAAATGCGAAAAACAGATGACTACGTTAAATAAGATTTTTGTAAGTTAAACAAGTTTTTGATCTATAAGTCATTGTAATATAAGATTACTTACTGTCTTCATTTGTCAAAATGTTCTTTATGAAACCTATGATTTTATTAATCAGATTAATTTATATAACTGGAAAACGAAAGGATTGAAATTTTCACTGTCCTTGTTCCACATTATAGTGACTTAAAAGTAGTCTAAAGTGGGTGAAACGAAACAACCGTTCAATGCTTATAGGCTTTCCGTGGCGGTATAGCTAAGATGAATTCATGATTTAAACTATGGAATTAAACAGCCTATATTAATTATGAAATAAATTGATGCAATAGATTTCTCCAACTGGATATAATTAAAGTCGGTAAACTTTTTAACGTCAATTACTTGTAAATACAGTGACCTAGTCAACTCCACATTAATAGTTAAATAATGAATAGGGTTGTGTACGTTTAGAATGACTGACAATAATAGATTGGTGAGAATATCTTATGAATAGTCTATAATCTTATCTCTAATACCAATCTAAGAATCCTATGAAAATGAAGTGACTACTTATATGATATTGTGTTGTCAATCAAATTCATATTGTATTTTTCATTACACCATATATGAATAGATGGTCAAGTTTACTTTTATAGAGATATCTAAAGATAATTAGATTGTTTTATATTAATAACAGTCTAATATATTTTGATTCCATTATATAATCTGTAGCAACCATATCAGCCTATTTAGATAACATATATAGATCACAGGCGTATATTACATGAAAAGAAAAATCTCATGAACAATCTTTATTATTGCTAATCTATTATACATATTATCTTCAACTGATTAAATACCTGAATTATCTGACTTCCATATTTGATTTACTCCTATTAAAATGAAAGTTGATATCAATAGCAAGTTTTAAATTCACTTAGTATTGTTTGTTTGAATCTTCCCATTGATGTTTAGGACTGCAACTGGTCAGTCTCTGATTGGCATATGTGCATACTGTGCGTATTGCCTCGATATAGCCTAAATTCACAAGCATTATAAGCAAAGATGGATAGTGGCTAG
>NW_017385987.1:1056209-1076295 GCF_000237925.1 Schistosoma mansoni | reverse complement strand
CCTAAACATCAATGGGAAGATTCAAACAAATAATATCAAGTGAATTTAAACTTCACACCATTGCATAAGCAAGTGGCTATCAGGACTCAGTAGTTGAGTGGATAACGCAATGGCATTTGAAGTGAAAGTTACTGAGTTCGAGTCCCGGAGTGAACATCAACTCTGAGATGCAGGTATATCCAGCTGATGAGTTCCAAATAGGACGAAACGCGCGTCCTGGATTCCACTACTAGCCACTATCCATCTTTGCTTATAATACCAAGTTTTCTTGAACTCATTTGCTAACTATTTAATTGAAAGTCTTTTCATTTATGGTTAAGAAGATATATTATGTATCATTGATAAGAAAAAATAAATAAATAAAAAGCTTAATATACTTTAGTTGATATTAAATGGGATATGTTATAAGAAATCAAACTGGACTATTCATCATAATGAACTGTTTAACATTATGATGTAAACGATGTACATTAGACTGTTGGTTCAAATTCATATACACCATTGTGATAACATTACTAATGATGTTAATAGTAGTACAAATATAAATATCATCACTAAGAATTGTACTAATTGAGCTAGTGAAAATAATTCCAGTCTTATGCATACCTAACCTATGTTGTATTCATTTTTTTAATAACTAAAATATTGTATTTAATGATCTAAAGTACCGGGGTCAAATCATCAGCGAGATTGTAGTTAAGTATAAATTAAACGCCAGAATAAAATATATAACCAAATATTTCTTCATTTTCATCTTTCAAAACTAAAATAAATCATGAAACTTTCAGAAAACTTATCAACCATCATATCAACGTTTTATGTTGTTTTTTTTTATATATAATATCAAAATCTGTATCAATTCAACCATAAACTATGTATTTTACATAGCCATGGTTACCTCATTATGTTATCTAGCTTGTTATCAGCTATCCTTGCTCGATATTTAAACAAACACATACATAAGCACCTATACAAAAGATTATATACATTTATACAGATGACTTTTAATCACCATTGCCACGTTGCCACGCCCCAGCAGTGTATTCACACTTATCTTTATCCAAAAGTGATAAATGAATAATTTCAGCTAATTGATTTCATTTACTCTGTGTTGTCATCATTGGTGTTTCATTTGTCTTGTTTATTCAGAATGAAATGCAATAAGTCATGAGACATAATTTTTATTTGTTTTTGTTGTCTTAGTGACTAGAAAATATATATACGAATCGTCTGCAACTTTAGTAAAAAAGTTTATTTAAAGAACAATTCATCTTCATTTTCATGCTCACACATTGTTTTTTATCGATATATTTTTGTGTAATTTCAAAAATTAGGTTTACTATGGCTCATTGAACACTGACATTATCACCACCCATCCCTTTTTTTGTTTTGTTTTCTCACCTAGTCGGAAAAACAACATTTCGAATTCACTGACTCAAATCACACATTAAGATTTACGATTGGAAACAAATACAGAACATGGGACTTGAAGTTACAATGATTGTCTCGAATTTTCATCTTTTTACATATTTCTTTTATCCATAATTATTCAGTTTGAGTATCTATAATGACTATGATAAATCAATGTTTTCATCAGATAAACAACAATGACACATGCTACTTAAAAAAATACGCATGACACATAATCCATCCAAAAAAACATTGTTAAAATTTAATGATAACATATTGTAGATATTACCTAGTCACAATTATGTTTTAAGATGGTATACGACAGTCTTCTAAATGTAAATAAACGAGTTTATAAGGAGTTGCATTTTCGTCCATGTACTTCATTACAGATGTCCAAATACCAAGCTTTACACCGAATTACCATGTTGTACGTTATCGCTGTTTAGAGTTATGCAATACTTTTTCACTGACTCGTGAATATGCACTGCTGAGAAGTCCCACACTAGGACGAAACGGTCATCCAGTGATTCTAGGTTACCAGTGGTGGTCCAACATTGCTCGGTTCATAACCTCAGTATATATAACAGTTATATCGGTCAGTTCCATCATAATATAATTTCATATCATTTCATCTTATTATTTATCTCTACTATCGATGGAACAATGTGGGTAAATTTTTTAGTTATAGGTAACATTTTTGTTGAATATTATGGAATAAAGTCATTATTCTGTTGTGGTTACATTATACCCTCTACATTGTTTATTGGATAATCAGATTTCAATTCTGTTTTTTTTTTAATTCAAAAGTTTCATTTTTATACCAGGAACAAGTAGATTATACTAAGTAGTTAGTTATGGACTTTTATATTATCAATACAGAACACTTCGTGATTTGGGTATGAATGAATATGAACGTGGTCGGTCTTCTATTCTCTCTTCGCGAAGGGTTGTAAAAACGAAAATGTTGTTGTTCGTAATGTTCTCTAAAACATTGAAACATGAAACTAAGTGTCATGACAGTGAACATCGTAACAATTTTTCAGATTCTTTCACAGATCTTTTCACTTCATCTAATTAGTTAAATTATTTGAAATATACTACTTTAATCTGATTTAAGAAAGATCTTATTTAGAAAATATTTAAAATGTTTTAAGAATATCGTTCAAATGGATGATAATTTCATCATAGTTTGAAGTAGAAAACAATTTCCGAATTTTTGATGAAAAAGTTTCACACATTAAGCTTTACCTTAATGTAAATAGGACATAATATAAGTCATAGAATAATTGACATTAGAAATATAGATAATTGAATACCAACAGAATAACTGAATAGTATCAAACATAGTGAAAGAGTTGAAAATTGTAAAGAGGAGGTTTACATTGTTAAAAGTTCGAAAATCTGATGAAACCTCTGTCTAAAGGTTCCTATTCTTCAATAGTAGAGATGTCAACTATTCTGAAATGTTTTAATTAACCTGATGTTGATTATTATTTTATTACAACCTTATGGAATCAGTTAAATGCAATCAACAGTGATTATAAGTAAATAGTGATTATCTGAATAAGAGATATACAATTATAGTTGCTCTAGCTATTATTTTGATTTTTTTAAAAATATAGTACTATCGTTCTGTGGCTATCAGCATTATCGACTAAAGTTTATACTAAACTGTGTGAACTGTGTACAGTCTTTTAAAGGCAAGAATATACATAAATATATTTTAATATGTAAACCACCCTGAGGATGTCTATGTTAAAAGTTACAAAAAAGGTATGAATATAAATCAAGTATTCTTAATTTTATTTGAGGGGGGTCTAAAAATTGGTTAAATTTGTAGGTTGTACTTCTCCCATATCGATCTTTCTGAGATACCAACAAAAACAAGGATGGACTCAACAGTGGTTTCTTTCTCGTCTTGAACTCTTGATTCACGATACTATTCAAGTTCAAACCTAGAAATTTCAAGTAGTGCAGCGAAAGCCTAACCACTAGTATTAATGGGTCGGGATCTAATAGTACAACTCTAACCTTATATAATTTGATATATAATAGTATTATCATTGAATATCATTAGTGACTGCAACCTTACAAATAACATTGTGACCTAATAGGTTGTAGTTTCCCATTAGCCTTTCGTTTTTCAATGAGGTAGTCGTAAGCATTAATGGCTCTCTTAATTAGGACAAAAATAAGTTATTTACTTCATTTCAAACATGACAGAATAACATGAAAACTTCTAAATAAGATGGTTACAAACAGTCTATTTATGTGAATGATACAGTGGGAGAGATACTATGTTTTAAACCTTGAGAAATGTAAACCGTCAAAAAATAAGAAATTTGTAGAAAGCAGGCAAATGTAAATTCAGAAATGAAGATTTATACAATTGTACACGTACACAATTAGTGAGTTTTACAGTTTTTGTGACTACTATCAACTCTTAACACATATCGTTAATGGAAGTGAATAAGACAAAATTCAGATCGTTCAAGTGATAAATAACTTTCCAAGATCATTACCACAAAATTATAAATGAAGAAGGCACATTTATTCGCTGTATCATTTGAACTATTCTACAAATGTTTTTCATGTTACCTATCAACTTCTCAGCCCTACCTACTTTCTTTTATAAAATACTATGGAAATACTGTTATATATATAAATTACGTTTAATGAAATGAAGCTCATATCTTAGTGTATTATTTTCCAGTATTATTAGCTTTATTCTTTTTTTAAAAATTAGAAAAGAGGTTTTTTTCTAAAACCATGCTACCCTCTTTTCTTTCAACACTCATGTCCGATAATTTTCTCTCCTATCCTGTTTCTTTGTTGTGTCCATTAATGTCAAAATTAATTTTATTGTCATCACTTACAAGTAAGTCACACAATCTTATTATGTGATAATAATAATAGCAACAATAATTATATTGACACGTAATCCATATAAGTCATCATCATTATTAACCATAATTCTTTCGATATTTTCACTCCGTTCCCCCTTTCCTCAGTTTTCTTTTACGTGGTTATTCTCATGTCACTGCTAATTACTAATGTCTTTATTGTGGATACTATGGTTACTAAAATGACTGAATGAGGCAAAATCAAATAAGAGTTCATGATTACTTTCCTCTTGGTTGCCATCATTACAGATATATATTCATAAAGATCTATTTCACTATTAATTATAAGTTTCAATTACTAATTGATCTTATTTTAAAAGTTGAGATGTTTTTATCTTCCCTATGGTAAATAAAATTAGCTATTAGGTCACACTTCCCTCTTCAATTTATTTTACCAAGTTTATGAGGGAATGAGTATAATGATTTTCAAACAGTATAGGTAGTAACCACATATATTCAACATTAAGAGGCACTGGTCTAAAATATTGACTTGGTTAGTTTAATGGGTCTCAGCTTTCCATCATATGGAATATTCAGTATTCTTATAATTATGACGGTTTTTTGAACGATAACAATCAATAATGAAAACGTCAAGTAATTCATGGTATTTTTAAATATATTTGACTTTTCTTAATGTCTAATCAGTCAACAATTGTACTTTACTAGATGGCCTTAGTAGTAACTATGCTATACAGTATCAGTAGACTGTTTTAGTTTATAAAATTAACAACATCCCTGAAAGTTTCATTCATCAATCGATAACTGAATAATATTGAATGTATTGGTTGATAAGTGGAACTATATCTTTCCTATGAATGTAGCTTATTTATCTTAGACGGAACAAAATTGTCACCTAGTCAAATACAAACAACAGTAGTTAACATGTTGAACTATCAGACTAAAAAAATTTCATGACTAAGATAAAACTTAAAGTCTGACTTGGAAAAATTCTGTAATGAAAATTGAAAATGATCATTTCATCTTAGATTATTTCGTTTCTTCAAGAAGTTTCCAAGATCATTTGTAGTAATTCGAGTATCATGATAAATGACTATTGTAAATAAGCGATATGATGAATATCGTTCGATACAACTTATATTCTGTGTATAATATATTTTCACTTATTTGATTTCACTGAGCAATAAAATCATAGAGAGAAAATTTATTCATCAAACTAAAAGTATCATGTTGGCCTTAGTGTTTTGTTTCAAATATGATATTGAGAAAAACCGAAAAATGTCACAAGACTGAAATTAAATTGTACATCTACAAATGATCAGTCTATGAACTGCTTGATTTAGGTGTTATTTCATACAGTGATACTAAGTCTCATCAATGAATGTGTCGTTTCAAATATAAAATCCATATTTTTACTCACTTGAATTATATTTGAGTTTCGCGCGCGAAACCGAAGGTCCTGGATTCGAATCCCGAGTGTGGGCTTGTGGATGCGACCGTCCAGTGCTTCCAGGTTTTCACTGGTGGTCTATCATTGATCTGTTCATGACACCAATCTACAATTAATGATATACATAACCTTACGCTGATATTTCTTTTAGTCAGGTTTAAATCTCCGAAAGGGAATATAAGTTTAACTGGGTGGAGTGAGAGTGATAGTCTACAGATGGAAGAATTTGACTTTCAACTAGTAAATTGGTATTTTTGAACCTCACTTCACCTTAATCAGTTTAGATAGATGAGTGGCATCATTAAATCTAACATAACAAGGATGACACTAAACAGATTACATAAATTTATACGTGGTACATGAGATACATTGGTATTAACTGACTATATAGATCCAATTTATTTTTATTAGCATCGGTTTACAATCAGATTAAACTTGAAATATAAATTCACTTAGTATTGTTTGTTTGAATCTTCCTATTGATGTTTTAGGACTAACCAGTTGCAGCCTTATTTCACAAGCATTGTAAGCAAAGATGAATGAGACTATATCGAGGCAATACACACAGTATACACATATGCCAATCAGAGACTGGCCAGTTGCAGTCCTAAACATCAATGTGGAGATTCAAACAAACAACACTCCACCCCATTGCACAAGAAAGTGGTTATCAGGACTCAGTAGTTGAGTGGATAACGTGATGGAGTTAGAAGCGAGGGTACTGGGTTCGAGTCCCGGAGTGAACATCAACTGTGAGATGCAGGTAGATCCAGCTGACGAGTCCCAAATAGGATAGAACGCGCGTCCTGGATTCCACTGCTAGCCACTATCCATCTTTGTTTACCATGCTTGTAAATTTGAAATATTTTAATTTATCTAATTCAATTCATTGAACATTGAATCAAGGGTATTTAAATTTATTTGACAACTTTACTGAATATTGTCAATTAAAATCAACTTATAGATAATATTTGTCTGTAAATTCTAATCCTGGAAAAAGAAGGGTACAGAATATTCACGTTATTTAAATGATTATAATATATAACAATTGAAATGACTTCATTTTTATTCTCTATACTTAGAAACAAAATTGATAGAAAGAGTTACCAAAGAAATGGGTGGAGTCATGTATGAAATGAAAGTAACAATTAAGTTAAAAATTATTTATAATCATAGGGGTTGGTTGAATAAAAGGTTAACTGTCTGAGGCAATGTAACAATACAAGCATGATATCAGTTCAAAGGTCAGGATTTTACAAAAGGCTACTCATTTATATTGTTTCATCCTTTTAAAAAAATAATCATAATAAAATAAAGCTAACTACACTGTTCTTGTTCATTTATTCAAATAATATTTAAATGAGAGATTTAAATTGAAATTAATGACAGTATATAAGTATCATAAATTATTTTACTAAAAAGAAACATTGTTCAAACCGTGATCAATGTTAACGTAATAAATAAAAGAAATTGTATGTTATTAATCATAATATATTTCTTACACACATGTACTTTTATTCCATTGTATCTTATATTAAACATTGATCACTAACATACTCTGGTCAGAGGCCTATGCTACATTGGGAGTAACAGGCGTGAGTAAGTAAGTATCTAACATAATCTACATAACAGGGCCGAAATGTATCAGCATAACAATAATAATTCAATATCATAAATTATGTTATAATAATAAAGAATTATCTGAGTCAAATATAGAATATCGCAACAAATTTCTGTTTAACATTCATTCGACTTTCGTGGATTGGTTGAAGTTAGACATTAACACCGTTGGATGCCGGCCGGCTCAGTGGTCTAGAGATTAAGCGCTCGCGTGAGAGACCGATAGGTCCTAGGTTCGGATCTCGTGAGGCGGGATTGTGGATGCACACTACTGAGGAGTCCCGTACTAGGACGAAACGACTGTCCAGTGCTTCCAGGTTTTCTATGGTGGTCTAGCTTCAATTGACACATGATTTCAACTATATATAAATAATAAAAAGGTTAATTGCTATGTTCGTTCAATTAAAAAATATATAACCAAAATATTTCAATCTATTACTTTACATTCTTTTGTCATAAAACATTTATAAGCTATGAAATAAACTTTTAAACTACAATCTTTTCGATATGAATTATTTCACTTTTACAGATGAGAAATTAGATGCAAGCGATTTCATCTCTCCTAAAACCAATTCCTTATACCTAAAAATTAGTCAGAACATATTACGATAACTACTTCTTTAGAACAAAATTATCGAGTTAGGGCATAGATGTATCTACCTGGAAGGTGTTCATATGAAATGGGTCTTTGTAGCCTAATAATACATTATTATTATTATTAGTCTTTATCAAATGTTGTCGGTTAGTTCATTTGGCTCCATCAATGAATATCATCTTTACGATCTGATTAAATATAAATATGCATTTGATATTAGTCAGTCACATAATTTCCTTCAGAATTTATCAATGTATGTACATATGTATGTATGTATGTATGTATGTATGAGTTTAACTATTTTTTAGGAAAACATCTTGATTCTGGATAGTTTTGTAAAGATTTTGTATACTATGAGTGCAATATTCATTATAAACTGGCGTCAACTAGTGAATGACTGGAAATCCATGGTGAATTTGATAATTTTACTTGAATTTTTTGAATTCAGTTCTGTACACGACTATAACTAGGTATTGTTAAGAATTCTGAAACTAGAATGAAGCAAATACATATTACTTCTTGGCTTAAAAATAATTCTCTGGCTGAAATAAATAAATAAATAATTTTCTTCCAAACCTACACGAATTTGTCTCATTAGTGGCTTTAACCAATGAAGTAAACCAGTAAGCTAAAAGTGAAAGAGGTTAATTACCAGAAACATTAGGTGATGTTCATGCTCAAGTCTAATGGAAGCTGAATTCAGTGAATTCAGTGCGCATCCACGATCCCGCCTCACGAGATTAGAACCCAGGACCTATCAGTCTCGGTTTATGCGTACACACTACAAAGGAGTCCTAAAGTTGAATTAAACCACCCCCTCAAAGTGATTGCTCCTGGTTTTAATGATTAAATCATTCCAGATTGTAATAACAGTTATCTTCTTACTTTAAAAAAGTAGTATTTAGTACTTGTGGTAATTATAACAGTAGTTATTGCAATACCAGTAAATAACATAAATAGTATATAGTATCATATATTATTCATCATAATGGATAGTTAATGGATGGATAATAATTAGTAATGAACTTTAATATAAACGGATCATTTCTAATATTAGTTTTTATCAATGACTGGTCTGAATTAGACAACCACTGAAAACAAAAAAGGTATATAAATAGATTTTTAAATGTGTCAAAATAAGCTTAACTAATTAGTAACCATAATGTGTTAGAATATTACACTAACATTTCATAGCTGAATTCAGTCTAATTCTATCATTCTCTAGCAAAATTGTGATTCTTTCATTTTTACAAATTCTTGTTTTGATTTTATACATTTTATCAGGCTACACATAAGTATTCAATCAGAAATTATGTAATGATAAGAAATCTACACTTGAAGATGAGTTAAAATGACTAGGGATAAACTTCATGTTTTCAAGTCATCTAAGCGTAATAGCTGTTATGTTTTCGTTTATTTAGTCACTCAATTGTAGATATTTTGAAATAATTTTCACAATAGAATTCATTGGAGGTATTTTTAAAAGTCATATTGTAATTTTTCTTCCATCATGACTGACTGCCCTAAACTTGATACGTCCTCAGCATGACGTAGTGGTATTTTTGTAGTAGAAAACTTTGCATTTTAGGCCAGCAAATATGACAGATAACGTTACATGCTCATCATCATGGATTATGGTAGTGTGAATGATAATTCCTGCTTTATTGTGGTTGGTTACCAGGTGCAAGGTCAAAATTGGAAGTGAGAGTGGAGTTCATCCTCACTCGTTAAAATTCATATATATAGGATATGACTTCTTTCATCACAATAAAGGCTTTGATTAGTACCTTTAAATCTAAAATTTGTTTGATTGATGTAAATGTATAACGAATGGGTTTTTGCGTCATGAGAGTTACCTCTATGTTAATGAGGATATATATTATAATGCATCATTATGACAAAATAGTTTTTATCATATAAACTGCTAATATTAACGATTAGATTTAAACTTGGCTACTCACAGAAGAATATCTAGAGAGAATTTTTATTTATCAAGTGATATAAGCCTGAAGAATCATTAAAAGCCAGGTTTAGTTTGGAGTTAATTAGGAACATGCATCTACCAGCCTTTCACCTATTTAACTTAGCATTTTCAAGTTTCATGGAGAAAATGATACTAATCAATTATTACTTAAGTATCTCATAATCCACAGGTTCACTTTAATTCAATTAGCAATAAAACGAAATGACTATCCATTTTCAATACTGATAACTACTGCCTTCTCAGAAACGGACGAAACTTCCATATAAGCTGTTGTCCAGTTTCAAAAAATGACCTACTCAAGTTGAAGTATATTCACAAAAACGTTGATCAACGCTTAAAATTCTAGTGAACTATTATAAAAAATTATATGATTTCAAAATTATTTTAAATATAAAATAATTTGTGATAAAATGTTTATAGAACTTATTACAAGCAAAGACGGATAGCGGCTAGCAGTGGAATCCAGGACGCACGTTTCATCCTATTTGGGACTCGTCCTCTGGATCTACCTGCATCTCAAAGTTGATGTTCACTCCGGGACTCGAAACCAGTACCTTTCACTTCAAACGCCATAGCGTTATCCACTCAACTACTGAGTCCTGATAACCACTTGCTTGTGCAATGGGGTGAAGTTTAGATTAACTTAGTATTGTTTGTTTGAATCTTCACATTGATGTTTAAGACTGCAATTGATCAATCTCTTGTTGGCATATGTGCATACTGTGTGTATTGCCTCGATATAGCCTTAATCCATAAGCATTATAAGCGATGGCGTTTGAAGCGAAAGGTACTGTGTTCGATTCCCAGAGTGAACATCAACTCTGAGATGCAGGTACATTCAGCTGACGAGTCCGAAATGGGACGAAACGCGCGTCCTGGATTCCACTGCTAGCCACTATCCATTTTTGCTTATAATGCTTGTGAATTAAGACTATATCGAGGCAATGCACACAGTAAACAAATATAAGTGTAAAAAATACTTAACTCTCTAGTTCGATTGATTCTACTGAAATGTCCTCATAATTTAGAGTAATAAAATTTTTATTGAATATTGCAACATATGTTTTTAGTACTAAATTAAACTTTTGACAGAATATTGATTCAATTACTGGATTAGAATTTATAGATCAGGTTGCATAATATGAATATAGTTTGAGGATAAGAGGTTTTATATAAAATTTCTAGAGCTACTTACTTACTTACTTACGCCTGTTACTCCCAATCGCGCATAAGCCGCCGACCAGCATTCTCCAACCTACTCTGTCCTGGGCCTTCTTTTCTAGTTCTAGCCAACCTTTGTTCATTCTTCTCATGCCTGTCTCTATTTCTCGGCGTAATGTGTTCTTTGACCTTCTTCTTTCTCTTTGGCCTTCAGGACTGCATGTGAGGGCTTGTCTTGTGACGCAGTTTGGTGATTTCCTCAATGTGTCTCCTATACACTTCCAGCGCTTCTTCCTGGTTTCTTCCTCCACTGGAATCTGGTTTGTTCTCTCCCACAGTAGAATGTTGCTGATAGTGTTTGGCCAACGGATCCGAAGTATCTTGTGTAGACAACTGTTAATAAACACCTGTATTTCTAGAGTAATCCTCATTTAAAGTATACCTTTACCGATGATTTCAACTGTAGTGTTTTTTTCATTGAACCGGATTCATGATATTTAAATACAACTCTCTAGGAATTATAATATCTAACCAAAATATTATCCAAATTTTTGGTAAAATGATTTTATGCGATTTCTCTTTTCGATTAAATTCAGTTATACCATACTTTCTTCGGATACATATTTAAGATATACCAACAAACACAAATTTGTACTTGTTGTCCATTCGAATGATTTTTACAATAACCTCCACTTTAATTTAATATTAATTCAGTAAATAAAAAATCCTGGAAATTTATTACATCATACTTCCGAAATTCGGAGTTACAGTTCAATGATCATTTGTCTTCAGCTCTTTATAAACCAACTGCTGGATTAAATTCACTTAGACCTAATTAGATCTTTGAGCAGATTCATGATATCATGATCATTAATTACAAGAACATGTAAATGCTTTCTAAATCGTATATCTCACTTGTTTTTATTAGTAAGCAGCTACTATTGTTTTCATGATTCTATTTAAAAATCCATTAATTCATAATTTCAACAAGTTCATTTCTATGTTATTGAATCAACACTAAATATTCAAAATTGTCAGTCTGTTTCATCTATTAATTAATTATTTGAATTGACTAACTGTTTAGACGATATCATGTTCTGGCATGCGTCCAGTGTAGAAAAATAAACATTAATTTTATAATTCTTTAAGCTTTCATTATAAACTACTCTTTGTCATAGATATTGTATATTTATTACTAAGGTAACACAACTAAAGAATATGAGAAACCACTAACATCTATATAGATCATAAATAATAATTATATATTAGTAACTAACATACACGTGGTTGATACACTTGTACATACATGTTTGTCTACATCCTATAGTTGACTCTATTCTTTTTATTTTTTTTCCTTTGTGTTTAAGTCCACAAGTTATCTTTCTATCAAAATCAACATATCTACCGTCAAATTTTTCTCTCTATGAGAATAAATGAAAAGTTGAAAAGAATACTGGTATCCCTATGGCGTTGTTGGGTTTTTTTCTCTTCATAATAAATCCAGTGGTTCATATAGATAATAGATTGGTGTATATGGTTAACTTTTTCTGTTTTTTTTTAGCTTGAATTTAATCTTTCGTTTTCAACTTATTTGAATAAAAATAAACTGTAGTTCCACTTTGTTTTATTTCACTCGATAAAAACAGTAGAAATATACTTTAGGGTGAAACATTTAGTATTTGGTAGGTTTGTGTTTAGCCTAAAGGTATCTTGTTTAATGGTTGAGTATAATGAACAGCGTGTAAGGGAGAATCGAAAAGAGAAATGAATGAGAGAAAAAATAAACTGACAACTCAGTAAGAACAAGTAATATGTTCACAATAAATATTGAAAGCAATTGATCACGATCAGCAGTAACGCAAGCGTTAGATTTGGGAAGTGTGCTCATTGAAACTAAAAGTTAATCGTATAAGGTTTCAAATGTGTTATAAGGGATAAACTTGAAAAAAAACCATGATTTTTAGCCAGTTTTCAGTTGACTATAAAACAGTTTTCATGAATAGATAGTTTATGGAGAAAATAATAGTACTTTAAAGTATAAACAGATTTTACACAAATAAAGAACTCAACTATTAAATTACTATAATCTCCATGAAAACTCCCTTCTGATTAGAATATATTATAGTCTTTTATATATCACACTGTCTGTAAATCGTAAAAAACACGATATATCAATTCGTCTTTACGAATATGAAATATCCATCTTCTCTAACCCTCAGGAGGATCCAAATACACTTTTCAAAGTCCTCCCTACATTGTTTCTAATTAGAGCTAGGTTCTTCACCATGAACCAATACAACTATAATGTGTAAGTGATCTGTAGCCGTATGAATTAATGAATTTCGTGCAAAAATTCAAGAGACGCGATCGTCCGTAAAATATTGTACCACTAGCTCAGGATTTGTTCCAGGATTAAAAATTTTGAGAAAGATTTTTTGGGATAGTTTCAGTTTGCCTGCTGTATGTAGTTTACGGAGACAAAACTGAATTATCTGATATGTTTAACACCAGAAATTTTACTCCATGAAAATAAATAGAAAAAAATTTTCGTTATCATTTTGAACGTTATGAGCAGTATACAAAGGCGTTTCTATTGGTTGTTAGACGTGGTATTTGGATTTCTCGTAACAACCTAAAAGTCTAATTCTCGATTCTGATCGCCTAGTCCCTATACTATACTTTTACCATGAAAATAATCACTCTATTTACTTATTTTTTGATAAGTTCTGTACAATGAACACTTATGATACTGATTTCTTAATCAAATATGGACCTCTGAATTTCTCAATACAAAGATCCTACGCAAAAATAGAAGGCGAACAAGCAGAATGTGGCTAAAAGAAATCTATGAGCCTTAGAATTTCCCAGAAAATAAGATTATTATTTGTGACACATTAGTACATAATCAATTAGACTAGCGAAAAACGTATGGAGTTGGATTATAGATTTTTCTAGGAATTTTTTAAAAATCTTGATTTAGCCTCAAAAAGCATTTTTCAAATAATTATAAGCACTTTTTAAAATGTTTCTTCTCCTAAACTATTCTACTGGTTTTTTACTCTAACCATAACATACATACTTCGAAGAACTATCGAGAACTGGAAGGCACTGTAGAACTGTTTTGTTCCACCTAAGGATTATTTAATAGTGAACACGTACGACCAGAAATAGCATTGAATTTACGGTTTCCTAACGATAATGTTATTATTCAACTACTTATTTCAGATGTAACAACCTAAATTTTCACCTTCAGTTAGTTTGTAATGTGACGCAATCATCTATCCAATATTCTTAGTGTGTTCTGTTATGAGTACCTTGTGTAGACAATCGTTCATGAATACCTGTACTTTATTGGTGATGGTTGTGTTAGTTCTCCAAGTTTCAGTTATGCACAATAGAACTGTCTTAACATTTATATTAAAAATTCAACTTTGATGTTGCCTGATAGTTGCTAGGAGTTCTAGATCTTCCGCAATTTTAGGAATGCTGCCCTTGGTTCTCCAATCCTTGCCATTACGTCTGCATCAGATCCTCCTTGTTCATCGATGATGTTGCTTAGGTACGTGAAAGATTCCACATCTTCCAGAGTTTCTTCAGCAAGTTTGATTAGGTCGATGTTCTCTGTGCTGTATTTGAGGATCTTGGTTTTTCCCCTATGTATGTTGAGACCTACTGATTCAGAGGCTACTGCTACACTGACTGCTTTCACTTGCATTTGTTGGTGTGTATGGGACAGAAGGAATAGGTCATCTGCGAAATCAAAATCGTCTAATTGCATGCAAGCTGTCAGTTGTATGTCATGTTTCCACTCAGATGTGGAGGTTTTTATAATTCAGTCAACCACAAGAGGGAAAAGAAAGAGGGAGAGTAAGTAGTATTTTATAACTCTGGTTCTCACTTAGAATGCATCAGTCAGCTGTCCTACATAAACGACTTTGCAGTGTAGTCCGTCGTAACAGAAATGAATATACATCGTACTTGAATTTTCTGAGGTAATGAAGCTCTCTTCCATCAAGTTCAGATTTTCAAAACTTATATGAAACTTTTAATAGGCTTATCATCTTTTTAAAGTTTGAAGAAATTTAATAGTCAAACGGAAGAAAAATTTTCCAATCTTCAGTTACAATTGATTGATTACTGAGTGGTGATCAATGTCATATATGTCAGGTCCTTCTTAGTGCAGATTGAATCCTATCGACCAAGTTGCAATGTGACAACTAGTCTAAGTGACTCGACATTGTGTGCACTATGTTGAGATAAGATGGTGGTTGGAGGTGGTCGATAGGAAACCCTGGACCTAGGTTTCGTGCTACTTGGCACTCGTTTATCCAGCTTTACAGTCAGATAAGCTACAATTGAGCTATCCGGGCCGCGACCTACCTCCTGTAAGATTGAGGTGTATTGACATGGCATCAAGTCCGTCAGTAAGCACCAGTTCTCTCAAGATTACAAGTACACCTTGTTGACGAGTAATTTATCAAATCGATTTTCGATATCATAATAATCTGTAAATAATTCATTCAGGTGTACTACTGATGAGTTAGTTCTGATAAACGAATCCTATTAGTATACATCTATATTAGTTCATAAATATTTTGAATAAATCTTAATTCATAAAATGTAAATCGATGCACTTGAAATTGGTAACTAAAGTTTCTTGTATGTTAGCAACTACAAACTGAAAACTCTTTTTTTTCTTCCATATTTACACTTAACTTTATAATCAACTAAACATCATATTTAAACTAATGACATTTGTATTATAATAAATTTTCAATGTGAGAAAAAAAGGGTATTCATATAAGGTAATTCTAAACCTTACAAACATGAAAGCTGATATATTTTTATAGTATTGATTTTCTTTAATTTTTTTTATTCATTGTACTTTGATAAAATCCTGTTAAGCATTGAGGTATGTTAACAACACAAATAAACCAATAAAGGATCATTTATGAATTAGTCAATAGAATTGGATATTTCAAGATGAATAGAATCAAAAAAGTATTTTGTATTAGTTGATATGCGGAATTTTATTTTCTTGTATGTAAAGATATAATGATGAACTTCTTATATTAATTAGTTCATCTAAACTTAATGTAACTCATCAACCCAGCTACAGGTTTATACACTTGACTTTAAAACATACTGTTTACGTGAAGGCTAATGATACAATTTAGCTTTCTAAATCGAAGTAGATGGAGTAGGATTCGAACATATGCATTTTATTCGCCAAATCACCACGGATCCACTCTATAAGGTAATTAGACTTTAAATTGTTGGATATTACAAAAAAAAGAATTAAAATCTAAAGAGAGCTAAGATGAGTTTTTCTCAGATTTGGAAACAGGCTTTATTTATTTTAATGAATATAATCTATTTTAGATTATATATATGTACATAACAACTTTAGAGTGCCAGAGTGAACATCAACTCTGAGAGATGCAGGTACATCCAGCTGACATGTCCCAAATAGGACGAAACGCCCGTCTTGGATTTCACTACTATCCACTATCCATCTTTGCTTATAATGCTTGTGAATTAAGACTATATCGAGGTAATACGCACAGTATGCACGTATGCTAATAAGAGACTGATCAATTACAGTCCTAAACATCAATGGGAACATTCAACCAAATATTACTAAGTGAATTTAAATTTTAGAAATTATTTGATTAAGTTTAAGTAATAAGTTTAGCATTATATGGATTTGTTCACTTTAAATAAACGACGGACTTTTGTAAAAATAGATTAGTATGAATGAAATATAGATGACTGATAGTCGTTCTCTCTCTCTCTGTCTCTCGCATATACTCACACACACAGATACACTCACACGCATGAATAGATCTATCAGTCACTTTTATTTTTACTAAAAAGCTTTTATACAACAATATTTAACCAACTATTAATTTTAAATGAAAGTTCTTAAGGGTGTTTTTATATTGATTTATTCAAATGGTTAATAATAATACAAATAAAAAGATCTCTAATACTTTCTCTTTTCTACTGATAAATTTTATGAAAAAAAAATAATTTAATCCTCACTTAATCTAACTTACCCATAAAATAGTATACGTGTTGGAGAGACTAAGACATGTTGCTATGGTATATTAAATTATTTTTATATGTATAAATATAAACTTAAATAGTTGGAAAAAAATTCCTTTCAAATGGATGATAATGGTTCAAAAGTAGCATAACAACGTGTCATATTTAACCCAAATAAAGTTTTCATATATGAATGTTGAAAACACTTTATCTCTTCATTTTGTTTTTAAAAAAAGGAGAAAAGACAAATAAACTACAGACATCATGATCATGATTGCTTGTCATTTGATCTATTCCAAAGCAAAATAGTCTTTAAATGATAATTTATAACTTTAAATAAAGATAATTAAAACAAATATAAAAAGGTTAAAAATAAATAATGACCAATCTATCAAGTATTATATTAGATGATATTAATATAGTTTTATATTTGTATGCGTATAAACTTATCCATAGTTTTTATAATGAACTGAAGTATATTATACTATAGCTAGTGGGTTCAACTAAGTAACTTTTAGACGTATATGTCAAATCGCTGAGCAATTACTATGTAAATATAGAAAAACAAATAGTGTGGTGTAGTTGAAGGTAATCATTAAGAAGGTTTGAACCTAAGTATCAGCTCTAAGTCTTGAACACAATGACGTAGGCTACTTCTTAGTTACCAGTTTTACATAAATATCTAAGTTCTACAGGTTGGTTGCGACCCCAATAATCTTAGTGATAATGCTTCTAATTATGGGACTGGGTGACAGGATGTTGAATACCAAACTCAGTGTTAGTTCACACAAGATTGAAGATATATCTTGCTGATGAGTGATGACCAATCCAACACTTAAAAGTCCGAAACTTTCTGATGAGTGCCTCCAACCAAACAAGTGCACCATGATACAGAACCATTTCGATTAGTAGTCATATTGTTAGTTAGTTGGTCGGTGTAATTCACTCAGTACTATGGACCATGAAACATGACTTAAATTGTCACTCAGAAATTTGATATTTTTCTGGTTGAATTCGTGCCTACAATTCTCTATATATAGTATCGTCTAACTACTAGCATGTGTGAAGTGGAATTTCAGTTTATGCAATCTAATTTTGGTCACAGCTAGTGTGGTTTATCATATCAATGGTGTCGAACTTTCCTTTTTTTAGCTGTCGTGTTCTTCAGTTAGCACGAAGTGGAGTGGTAAGACCATATTGAACTACAGTTCAATAAGCTTCGAAATCCTGGTTTTAACTATTGATTTTTCTTAAACAAGGCAAAATAATTTGTTATCGAGTCTTTTAGGGCTATTTGAGGTGGTAGATTGATATTCTGGAAATTCTTTGCTGAAGTTGTTGTGTAGCTAATCTTACATAACACAGATTACAAATGGTCTCCGTCGATATCTGTAAAGTATATGTGTTATAACGCTTTTCGGCTATTCTATATAGTGTGTGTATATTGCTTTTTCGTAAGCTTGTACTGTTACAGACTAATAGTAGGTCTGTTCAAACTGGTTTCAAGTATATTTGTTTTTCCAACCTTATTGTGTCCATTCTGCTAATCATGGTATCTAAGGACATAATTCAGTCGTATTTGTCATGAATATTACTGTTATGTCTGTGGGATTGTTTGACTGAATTATACTTGGTACTGAAAGCCCAAATCTGATGAAGTTTAGCGAGAACACACAGACCGTTGATATGGATTTATTTGACCCTCAAAATATATCAAAAAATATCTATCAATACACTATTTTTTGTATGATTTACTTGGAATCAACATTGTATAATTCGAACTAAGCGGAATTTAACATAAGTTAATTACTAACATACCATGTGATCACATATTTACATTATCAAACAATTAATCATCTACAACCAACAGATATAACTAATTGAACAAGTCAACTGATAAAGATCATTTTTATATGTCATTCATATTGCAATCGGTTAAATCATTACTTATCATACCAGTATCATTCTTACTCTCTTTTAAGTATGATATAGTTGATTCTTTTTTGATCAACAAACGAGCAATTCAAAGCAAGAAATGAACCATTCACATAACGGAGACATATCTTTGGTTTGCTTATTGATCTTAAAAAATAAAGTTGGTATTTATAGAGCGACAAATAGTATATATTAATTGAATGATGATCTGAGATCAGTTACTTTATAGGTGATTTACATTACGCTACCGCATCAGTTGGAAGAAAACTGGAAAACCAGGCAGCATTGAATATATGTTTCTTCCTAATATGAGGCCCATCAGAAGTACTCACCTATAAAACTAACAAGGATACAACCCACGATATTCAAGTTACATGATGAGTCGAACACTAATGGTCTATATTTTTAATTTCGGTCCAATCGTGATATAGCGTAACATAACTGAACTTCACTTACTACAGTTTTCAAATGGAACATCTTAAAGCTAATTGCGATTGACCAAACAATAACATTTAAATTAGAGACCCCCATTTGGTCGTAAATTTACACTGTTTAAAAGTTCCATACTAGAACGGAAAATCATTCATAATACTCTCTGGTTTTCAGCAGTATCCCAAATAATGTCGATTCGTGACAAAAATCACGTATAAATTATGTGAAGTATTTGAATTAGCTTTTATAACTTTGGAATAAATGACGTATCAATAAATTACTTTGATAATTCAGAGAGAATATACGCAAGATTCATTGTTACCGTTGTCATTGACTCAGTCAACTGATACTGTTTGTAAATCGAAAGAGAAATATGTTTCTATATTATTGTTTATGTATACTTCTTTTCTTAATGGTAATAAGTGTTCTGTTGAAACTTAGATGGATGAAACTGTTTGGTTATTTGTCGAAATGATTTATGAACTGAATGGATTTTACACTAATCTTTTTCAGAAGAGGTTTTGTGGAGATTTTAGTAATTTTCTAGAGTTGAGATCATTAGTCAATTGAAGCTAGACCACCATGGAAAA
>NW_017385987.1:1048213-1056009 GCF_000237925.1 Schistosoma mansoni | reverse complement strand
CCTGGAAGCACTGGACGGCCGTTCCATCCTATTGTGGGACTCCTCAACAGTGCGCATCCACGATCCCACCTCGCGAGATTCGAACCCAAGACCTACCAGTCTCGCGCCAGAGCACTTCCAGGTTTTCCATGGTGGTCTAGCTTCAATTGACTCATGATCTCAACTCTATAAAATTATTAATCTTCTTATTTATAAATTAATTATAAACAAATTTTTTGTTGTTCACGTACAATATTTTATATGATCATGATTGGAACATAGTTACAAAAAAATAATCTTTACATTATGTTTACTCATGATCAATTTCATTCATTTCAACTAGAAGGAAGTATGTATAGAAAAATGAAAAAAAGTAGATGATTGTAAAATTGAAGCATACACCATAGCAACTAGTCAATATGATATACGTTTATTACACGTGTGTGTGTGTTCCTTTCTATGTTTTACTTATATTAATATTCACCAACCTGATACAAGAAAATGATGTGGTTTATTGATGATGATTGTAGATAAATTTTAAATAATTTTGAAATTTAATCTTGATGAGTAGAAGGCGGAATTTATCGTTATAATTCCAGGAGAATATATATATTTTTTTGAGGAAAGAGAGTGACAGATGTTTAATTAGTAATTTATTTATCAAAAGAAAAAAACACCATTACAGATAGGAATCCTTTGTGTTTGAAATCTTCGGGAAGCATGATTTTAGTTGATTAGGTAAACTATTGTTCATTGTACCACGTGACGTGATACGCTACAATGAGAATTTGATAAAAACAAACAACCGATTACAAGTAGGAATTTGAACTAAAATGTGAGATTATTGAATGTCAGTTGTAGATTTGCCATCTTGGTCTATAAATTAATATAAATCAATGACTATAAGCATTGGGTGCCATGAGAACAATCAACTAATTGGTGCAAGCACTAGATTTTTTGAAATTGCTTCAAATCTCAAACTATGATAGACCCAATAACTTCATTTTCTCTTTCCATTTAGTTTTGATTTTTATTTAGTTAGTCACATATTATTCAGACTAGTTGATTCATTTTCTAGTAAAAAGAAAATCAGTTTAGAGGACTATCGAAATGAGAGAAACTCATGTGGTTCTGAGGAAGTTAGCCATACCACAAAGTAGAATCACTTACTCGTGAACATGAATGTAGATGAATTATTTCATCAGTTACTACAAATATCTAATACTGTTTTAAACTTAATTTAATAAAGTTCCATTCTATGGTGCAGTTTAGCCAATGGATATAAATTCACAGCTTTTTTAATTACTGGTTAATTAGCTTAAAAAATCGTAACTACGTAAATAGTAATAGCTAAAAGTGAAGTTCATGATGCGATTTTCACACTGTTTTCGACCTATTGATCGAATGTATCATTGCTTTAAATCCTAGATTGTTAGTCAAAGAACCTAGAAAACAACATATTTACACTGATAGATTGACTAGAAGTTCTACTTATAGTTTCAGCAATGTCTATGGTATACCGTTTCATCAATATATATATATATATACTCATGAACTAAATATTCACAAACGATTTCAGTGATTGCAAATTAGTTCTCACAAATGAATTATTTCAAAATCAATATATCATAGCTATACTGGAGATCTATGACCTATTAAGACATTGGATAATGGTCGAACTATATCGATAATCTATTGAAGTAGTGAACTATGAGTCATGGAGTATCGATTAAGTAGCTAAATAATACTACTATCATGGCTACTGTAATTTCTTAAACCAGTGTAAAATGGGTGAATTATGCAACTTCTTTTCAATAATTTTATAGCTAATTTTAATGATGTAGTAAAATCTGCTTACAATTAATCACATGGCAAAACTTTAAGAAACAAAATTATCTTTATTCACTGTAAATTTTCACCATCAGAGTTATGGAGTATTGTAAGAAAGTTCTCTTTAACATACGTCCCAATTGTAATTATTCAAAGATTATGTTTTATCAATGTTTTTCAACAGTTAGTATCTGTCACTTATCTTCAACAGAAAAAGTCTTCTATCAGTTCAGGTGCTACGATTATCTTTTTCATTCATCATATACTGAATGCATGAAATTCTGTGTAACTACATCTTGTATTTTTAAAAGGTGGACAAAAAGAATTTATGCCAACAAACGCAGTGTTTCAATCAGATTTTTCCAGTGCTTAATATCATGATAAGTTACAAAATTTTCCTAATAGCGAGTAGGTCCATACAATTAGCATGTGTGATCATTCAATTTAAACAAATATAAAATAGGAAAGTTTATTTCAGTAATTGCACAGTTTAAAGACAGGTAAACTAAAAATTTGGGGAATTCATTGTTTTTGGAGCTTTTAGTTTTCCTTGTAATTAGATCAAATAAAAACCATGATCAGTAAACAATAAAGAAGACCTAATATTCATTAAATGATAATCTACAATGAGATTTCGTTAGTCAGTGGTAACTACTTATGATGTCTTAAATACGGAACGGTTTAAAAAGTGAATTAGTTTTATCATTGGGTGTTAAATTGTATTATAAATAAACTTTTGTTGTAGCGTGCTGAAAATATCCCACTTTAAAACAATCTAAATGACCGTAAACCTTTCAGCTTCTACGGGAAATATATCATAAATTTCACGGAGGGATTTGATCTCATCATGATAATCACAGTTCGAAGATTATATAAATCTCAGTTGAGTGATACAATTATATCAGCGTATAATCAATAAATCACGAACAAGATTAACTTTTTATTCCTAAGAAATATAAAGTGATACAATTTTATTCGGATATAAGAATATTCCGAGCCAGTCAACTTGTTTTAAGGAATTCCCGAATATTACTATCTAATCGTTAGTAGCTATACTTCATAGATAAAAAACATTATGAGGATAACTATCTACTGAAGGTTTTGCATTTGATTAAATGATGGTAATTATTAAAAAGGCAAACAAAATAGAAAAGTTGAAAGACCGAAAAAAGCAAAACTATGGAGTTTTCGAACTTTGGTCTGTCATTACTGTGGATTACAGTTTTATTTATACGTTGGAAAATAGTCTTATCAATTTTTAAAAAAAGGAGAAAAGTAAATTAGAATAGTTATGATTAGTTATTACGAAAGGCAAGAGGAAATAAGGTTAATCTATACATTTCGAACGGACTATTTAAACTACGATGGATATAATCTGATTCATATAGGATCATATTAATGGTTTTTTTATGAATCAAATTAGTGACTTAATGTTACTGTATTTCAAATGAATATTTGTCATAAATTTGCCAGTAAAGATAATCGAATTCTCAAATTGTGTTGATCAACAAATGTGTTGAAGAACATAGAGAATTGATAAATAATAAGGATTTGAGTTAGTAAGGGAACATATATTGTATAACGAATCACTACAAAATTAGTTGACAAGAATAACGTGAACTAGTTAAGGATTCCAAGAATTAAGGGATTATTTTAATACAAATTATAAACTGTTAGGATTAATTCAGTAACGCGACTCCTGTATTTAACAGTCAGTAACATATGTATTTCTAACATTGGAGAATAATTAATTCCTAATACCGGTGTACTGAACGAGAAATCAGATGAGGAAAGCCAATTTATTGTATAATGCAAAATCACACAGTTCCTTACTAAAATGTGAAAATCATACATTAAATACATCATACATACTCCATTATTCCTCTAATTCTGTTGTTGTTTTGATTGCTCTCCATTTCACTCTTATCTTCTTGATTTTAATCTATTGCTCCCGAGCATTCTACTTCCGATCTCTGCCATATACTACTTGTTGATATTTGGTGCAAAGTAATTCTTCGTAAAATTTTATTTAGGTGAAACCTCTCATCAGAAATATCATGAAATCAAATACTACCTTTTCAAAAACCTTCTCTACATTCATCACTTTTCTCCACTTACTATTTCGATTATGACTAAAAGACTAGTGTGTATAATTACTTTTATATCCGTCTGTCAGTTAATCTTCTTCTTTGAAATAAGACGTAGTGACTAAGCTTACGTTAACGCTTATACATATGAATATCCACCTGGTTTGAAGAAGGAGAAATTTTAACACGGGATAGTTAGATCCTAGAATATCTGCTTTATTTAAAGCTTTCGAAATATTAAAGAGAAGCATTCTGTCACATTGATAGGATTTTCGTAGTAGCGGATTAGTTCAATCTAAAAAAGAATCCGAACAACATAGTTCAACTCGGATAACGCGTATTTTATAAACAGTTTCTCGTTATTGTCTTAGTAAATTATTGTACTCGTTTGGGTCACTTAAACTGCTATCAATCATGGACATCACAAGTTTGTTACATAACATAATCTGACCACTATGAAGTCTCTTCATTATTACATTTGGTCCGGAAGGTATGGTAAGTTTGAAGTAGTAATGTGGTGAACAAGAAGGCGAGTGGGGACAATCGAATGTATGTGAACCCAAAATTACAGAATATCTCACTAAAACCTGACAACCATACAGTAAACAGTTAATTTGCGAACTATCAATCTATTGTCTCAATCTTGACTATTCCTTCTGCGAATATCACTCCATTGTCTCTGACTTCATTGTTCATGCATTTTCATACCAATTGCTTTCCGTTCCCGTTCTTTCCTTATCGATCTTCTACTGAAATACACTCAATGCCCAACCATCGTTATATACTACTTATGTAGATATAAATAGCCAACACCATAGTAAGAGGTCTCGTACACGCAACATATGTTTTCACTGGTAGAGTTCTTGATAATGTGAGATTGAGAGTAACACTATCCATTGATTCAAATGTGATAATCGTTCACCCTAATATTCGATTGGATTTTGATGAATTCAACTGTTAATTATTTTAGTCCAATATTTTATTGTATTCTGATAAACCGTGTTGTGTATTCATTTAGTCTTGGGATTTTTTCAGCATAAAGTTCATTTTATGGTTATATAAACGTAAGTGGTAATCACCAAAAACCATCGGAGACAGTGTTATTTCCCTATAAATATATTTTATGAAGACGTAGTCTAGGCTTCGTATTCTGAGAAGTTAGGAGGCAGAGGTGAGACTAAAAGCAGAAAGCTTAAGGTCAGAGAGCGAAGTCACACTGCTGAAAGTACCGAAATTCGAATACAGAGATGGGTTTCTTCCAGGAAAACGGAATTTCCAAAGATGCCACATCCTTATATCGGAGGGAGAGGGTTACAAAAGATCTCTCTTCCCGTCCAAATATTAGGAAGTAGTCCCTAGGGCTCTGTGGTCAACCCCACGTCAACGAGACCATTAATCCAGCCTCCTTTTTAAGACTCTCAAGAGGAACTATTCTCATATAGTTTGGGATGTGACGATTTCCCTTATACTTTTAACAACACTTGAGATCACCATGTTTACAACCAAACCCTAATATTTTATTCACATTACCAAATCCAATTTCCTGTCTTGAGTTCTTCCATATGCACCGTCAATGCTAACGGTTCGAGTTCACAAAGTGCCATAAGAGGTTACTTGAAGCCGGGCTTAAAACTACGCGTTGGAACTTTCAATGTTCGAAATCTACGTCAAAGTGGGCAACAGGCCTCACTAATTGGGACTCTAGGATGTCGTGAACTTGATGTATCCTGTCTCCGAAACATGTATGCAAGATCCTAGAGGGGTCATTCATTCGACTCCACGTAGCTAGTATGAAAAGAAAGGGCAACTTACCATCAGTATGTCCAGAGACCCAGTATCAATTCCTCATGTCTTAGCGGATGTAAGTATAGTACTATTTGAAAGTGGAACATGTACTCCGTGGATGAATTACTGTGGGCGGTCGCTTATGTGCTGTCCAATTAAATGGTAGCGTAAGAATTTTAAAAAACATGGACACAGTGTTGCATCGTCATTGTTTATGCCTACGGGCCAAATGGCTGCAGTTCGAAGAAGCAAATAATGAATATTTTTGGAAGATTCCTTCAGAAAACCAGACGCGGCAATCACAAGTGATTTTAAGGCTCAAGTAGGCGAAGTCAATCTGTAAGACACTTAGGTGTGTCTTTTGGGGTCTCAGCTCACTAGACAGAACGGTGGCCGTCTCCTCTAATTATACTAAGATAAGTGCTTATTCCCAGAAATCACTAATTTCAAGCACACGGAGGGACAATACTTAATATGGCAACATCAAAATCGATAAAAATAAATAGAACACATCATCACCAAGGAGCTTTGGAAAAGTTTGATAAAAAGACGCTGGAGCACATGGTTAGACTCCGATCATGCCCTAGTGAGAGCTCACATTTTCATATGTGTTCCTGGACATTGAAACTACCAGGAAGACCTATTAGATGTTCATTCAAGAATGAAAAGAATCCATTCGAAAAAGGATTATGTGAGCACCGAGTCAATTATGAAGAAAACAATAGTCCCAAAGAAGCTTGGAATGATATCCAAACAGTCGTAAATAGAGAAGAGATATTCGCCATTCTCTGCAATCAAAAGGTTAGAAAATATCAATGGGTTCCAGAAACTCATACTGAGTGTATAGGTAATTAAAAAGCTCACCCAGAGAAGATCGAAGAACGAGAAGTAATGACACGTAAAACTCTTTTCAATTTTTTTTCAGCCAAATCGGTTTTTTAAGAATTCCAAAGTTTATTGAGCATTACATCTTACTCCACTAAATATGTACAAGCAAAAAGAGAATGTAACGAGTGAGTAGGTAGTGTACAATATTTTGTCACAGATAATAATTAAATGAACGTATGTTTGATACATAACTTGTCCAAATTCGAATTGTTCTCTCTAGTATATCTCTACTGTAGTACTAAATGGTTATGGAATTTAGTGACATGAGACGTTATTAGATATGCATCAGAATGGATGCTAGTGAAAATCATGAAACTGAAAGGAACGTTCCTAACTGGAAAAGTATTTTTCAGTTGTATTTCTTATGTGATTGTACTCCATCCTGAGGTTTTATTTTTTTCATAGTATCATTCCTTCATCTATTTAACGTACATCATTTTTTGATGTGTCATTGAACTACTTAACTTTATTGGTTAGTCATAAGTAAGGAAGAATGTGACATAGATGTGTGCCGATTCAAGTTGCCGCACCATGTCGGTACAGTGAAATGATAAAGATAAATCCTAGAGTAGTAGCGGTAATAAGCAAGATGATAATTCAAGAAAATATAATGAATTCTCAGAATAAAAAGTGTAAGATAGTTTTAAAACTTAATATTTAAAGAAAGAAAAAGAGTGAATACATTTGGTCCATTATAAATGTACTCAATAGTCCTCAATATTCTCAACTACTGATTATGATAGTCGTGAGGACCTAAACCACACAGTCTGGACTTACCTACACTGCTCAATCTAAGAGTCAATAATTCTATAAACTGATACCATATCTTGATTTTATCACTCCAATCATTGCCACAATCTTAGTCTATTAGAAAATCATCACTTGTTGAGGTAGACACTATTTGGGTATATGTACTAGGAGTATCCAACTAAAAACTTTGACAAATCTATTAATAGGGGGTTTTCTGTGGAGATTTTAAGTAATTTTTATATATACTTGAAATCATGAGTCAATTGAAGTTAGACCACCATAGAAAACCTGGAAGCACTGCTTTAAGGCCGTTTCGTCCTATTGTGGGACTCCTGAGCAGTGCGCATCCACGATCCCGCCGTTGGATGCCGTTTCAGTGGTCTATCAGTTAAGTACTCTGGTGCGAGACTGGTAGGTCCCGGGTTCGAATCTCGCGGGTGCGGGATCATGGATGCGCACTGCCACTGAGGAGTCCCA
>NW_017385987.1:1009900-1048013 GCF_000237925.1 Schistosoma mansoni | reverse complement strand
AGTCAATTATGAAGAAAACAATAGTCCCAAAGAAGCTTGGAATGATATCCAAACAGTCGTAAATAGAGAAGAGATATTCGCCATTCTCTGCAATCAAAAGGTTAGAAAATATCAATGGGTTCCAGAAACTCATACTGAGTGTATAGGTAATTAAAAAGCTCACCCAGAGAAGATCGAAGAACGAGAAGTAATGACACTTTGGGCGTGCACTAAAAGCTTACATTTGATGATCATGAGTAGTGATGGAGCGAGAAGGCAGAGGCGATAGGTAAGACTTGATGACTGTTATGACTCAAGGAAACAGGTATTAAAAGTCAACTGTCAGTGAAGAACTATAATCCATTTTCAGTCTAGGAGATTAAATTGCTCATGCATGGTCGAACAACCAATGAGTAATGCTAAGGTCAGAGATAAGGAACCAAAAAAAGATTGGCTAGGAAGTTTTGTATGTACTCAATCACTGCTTACCTCGGCGAATGATAGTGGCTGTAGTAGATTGGAAGAAAGCTGGGAATGACCAAAGCAATACGTAGCAACAGTTTGTGAAATCACTAACTACTGGACACAGGCATGCTGGTGTACACTTACTACCTCGTTGGAGTCCATGCGGTCAATAGTACTAAACATTTTGTGTATCCCATGGGACCCGTCCCAGTGAAGCGGATATATTTACTCTTCATCCTCTCCTAGATCATGAGTTTTAATGTCCCTTCATACAATGATTTCATTCCGAATTACATCTTCAATGTCTAGTCTTTCTCACTATTATAACTATTATGATTGCCTTGACTTTTTTGCTATCCATTTAGACATGCTGATGTGCTATGACAAATTGGGTTAAGGTATATTTACACTAGGCTATACGTTGATAATGAGTAACTTGGAACACAGCTCAGATAACAGCAGTGGACAACTTATTTTGATCTAAGTGATATAGATGTCCAGAAAAACAAAAAATACTTCCGTCTAATAAATCTATTTTTCAAATAATGGATTTATAACTAATAAATCCAAGTGCTTTTCGGGAACTAGTTGATTTTACATTAATAAGAAACAAACACTGAAATATTTGTACACATATTAGATCGATAATTTTCACCAAGTAAAGTCCTTAGTATTAATTAGTTCAATCTTCAAGATTGGTTGGACATGAAAATCTGTTTTTGTGGAACCAATCACACAGTGCAGGTTTAATCCATTTGTTTTGGTTAACACGGTGGAAGCCGAATACTAACTTGGCAGATGAAAAACTTATCCGTAATATCATGTATAGGCAATAACCAAGTCGTCTTATTGTAGCATTTAGTGGAGGTACACAACTAAACTGTGCATATTTACGAGAAACATGAACGCATAATTTGGGATTAACGAAATGTGGGGTGATTATTTAAAAGACAAAAAGTACTGGTTTGAGATTTTAAATTCTTGTGAAATAAAGCAGAAAACAGGAAGAATTGACAAGTAAAAGAAAGACATGCAAATAGAAATTTGATTAAATTCAACTATGTTATTTTTTTACATCTGTTTCTAAGCATAAATCAAGTGTATATTTTAAGTAGGAAACTGCGCTTTATATATATATACTCAGAGGACCGAGTAGGATTCATCACAAGAAGTACAAAAAGCAGTACATAAAAATAAGTACTGAATCGTTTAGAACGATGATGCATAACAAAAATTTCAAATTTTGTTTACATATTGTAAATGTGTATAAGTTGAATCCATTTTAAAATTTCATTCCATTGGACTGATGACGTGGTTTCCCATAGGTAAATGGTAAATAACGGTATTTGATCATATGCTAGTAAGTATAGAATTTGAAAACAGAATATGTTAAGATAGAAGGGAATGCAATAGATTATAGAAATGAATGATGAATAGTTGGGTTTTTATCGAGTCTATTTTTTATGCAACAACTGCCGGGTAAGTTGACAACAGCTTATGATGTGTGATATAAATACCAACCTTTCCCACAGTGACAGGTGTATACTCTCGACACACTTTATTTCTTTTAATAAGTTACACACAACTGTAGAAATAATTATTTGGTAATTTTGATACAAACCAACAATACTCAGTTGGCCTTTGGCTCGTCAATTTATGGGCTCGATTGAGTAGATGATTACCGTTTCGAATTTAGCTTGACGTTTTAAGACTTGAGAAAATGAGTGCTTTAGAAAATTATTGCCAGCAAGACTATAATTTATGGACAATCTTTGAACGAATCTCAAGTGATCTCAAGAGATTTCAGTCAGTCAGAAAACATTCAGAACAGAGTAGGAATATATTGTACACGACTAAAAAAATTTAGGATGGATACACTTTCTTAACATGATTTAAAGACTTTTCAAGGTTAGAAAGAGGCTTCGTCGTTCATAAATTGTAATGCATACGATACAGGAACTCATTCATATGACTTCACAATAGTCGACCTCTGGAGCCATAATAAGGTCGCAAAAATTCTTTAAGCCTCGACCGCATTGCTTCTATATTGTTGATGTGTACTCCCGTGGTAGTCTACAAAATATCTATTGTGAACAACTATACGACGCACGTGACCGTGTCATTGTAGCTTGTTGGTTTATCACGTGCTGAAAGTATCCTTTTTGAGATGATCTATCATGTATATCAAAGATTGTTTAAGTATATTTAAGGAAGTGCTACTCACCTAGTCTTCGTCAACGCTGTTCTCTATTGAATTAGTGTTTTCTAACGATCGTCTCGTCAATTTCTACGATTCTCCTAATTCCTCCAAACGACTACGGCAAGCTTGTCATTTTCATTGCGCATATATATCGACAGTACTCATACTATCGAACTGCCGAGGCTCCAGTACCATCTGCGAAGATTGCAGCTAGTGTTACTGATGCTTTTATTATCCAGTTTTGAATAATTATCATATTCTTAGTGTCAATTGGAATCGGGCAAAACATGTCCCCGTTCTAGCAGACTTTGGCTTCCAACATATATTATATCGAAATACAACATCACCGAAATAATCTGAATAATGTCTAGAAATTATCTGAACACTGCAGTCGCAAATAAAGGAACTTCTCAAAAGTCCCATCTGTGGCCGCCCAACTAAACGACTTCCTTGAAATTCACTGTATACCGGTCGCACGTGAGGACTGGGTACTGAAACAGGCGCCATGACCTTAGAATCAAGCACTCACTTCTGATCGTTCCATCAATGAATAGTAGTCGCGCCATACAAATTACAGTAGTTCGGTAATGGGAATGATTACTGACTGCAGTTTTGCTTTAACCATTACCATTTGCCAACATATGGCTTGGATAAAATGTAATTGGTAGATACTCCTTAGTTGCCAACAAAAATTACAGTAAGAACGCTCGAGTGCAATAAGTAAATACAAAAAATGTCATACACAAATTAGTTGAAGATTATTGAACATACCGATATTTGACGTTTCATAGTCACGTAAAACAGCAAGACGAAGTACATCACTAGAATCGGCCAAAACACAGGTACATCGAGAAAGCTCAAAAATGTACAGAATATAGATATAAGTAAACATATGGTACATGAGTTCCTGTTAAACTACAGTCAACGAGAAAATCACCATACCAAAACTTTAATTCAGGCAATTTCCTTAAAAAAGGCCTAAACTCTTCCGACGACTTGGTTGGAAGCACTTCATCTAAGAGAGTAAATATTTTAAAGAAAAACACGCAGCTACCAGTGGACGTCTCAGGTACGATTTTGGGCGAAAGAAAATCAATTAGCCTGTTCAAAAGAAATATTCCCATCACATAAGTGACTACGTGATAGCCCTGAAAAAAATAAAATGAAGAAAGAAGTATTAAAAAACCTGTGTGATGATAATACGTATTATATAGAAGAAGATTAGAAGGACAGTAAAGCACCATCTTCCGACTGCATAAGGGGTCAGTACATCGTAAAAATGTTGTGTCTTCTATTGCCTCTCGTTAAAACAAGTAAATAATACTAACCACTTCGCAAAAACGAACAAACTCTGGTTTTGACGAAGAACTTTGAACTTCTTGAGTATAATAGTCCATTACTGGGAGAGCTTTGTCTTCGGCGCTATGACCCTGAACAACAAGGTCAAAGCTTCAGCACATCTTTCAAGAAACGTTTTTGAGAAACGTTAGTGTTTTTTCCCGAATATTTAAAAATTTTTGAACGAAACGGTGAACGAAACATTATGTTCGTATGTTTTTCAGCAGGGTGACTTATTTTATGTACATGCAATACCTACGACATGGACTTGCATTTTTCAAACTTTTTCTGTGTACATAGGCAAAAGCATACAGTTTCTTACTTAACGAATCTAACTTAAGTTTGGCTTTGATTAACCGCTCTTCTTTTCGGGGTTTCATTCGAATTAACAGTCCATCGAAATTTTGCTATTCGGTGTTCAATATTTTCACGATAGAACGCTCGATTTCAGATATTTTATTTATTCCTAATGATGTTTCATGGCTATGTACTGTCATTGTCCCCTTTCGCTCAGCATATTCATTCTTAATTCAAATCTCATCATGGTCATCAAAATGCATACTAATAACCGAGATTTGCTCCTGAAGAGTTTTTGCTGAAGGAGTCTGACAACGTCCTTATCAGTAACACCTTAATAGTCGAATTATACCAACCTAGTCCAATCAGAAGTCAGAAATCAATGAGTTTTGAGATGTATTTGGAAGGTTTACGGAACGCCTGGTCTAAGTTGGCTAGCTGTTGCAGGGGATGCTAGCTTGGCGTAACCACATGTGATCTAGTGAGGTTACATGATCGGGTACCTTCAACTTTAGTATGTCCAGTAAAACTAATGAGGTCGAAGACATGCAGAACTATTGATTCTGAGGTTCTTTTACTGCCAAAAATATTTATTCAAAACTCGTGATTGTATCTAAATGATGACGTGATAGATAGGTAGACATGTAAAACATTACTATGACACCATTCTGGTAACTTCGCTGCTTTTGGGAGCTGCGTCGAGTAGGACTTCCAGATAAATGGATATTTAGAAAGTGAAACTGGTGAACCCGACGTGCCTTTAGGAAACTCCACTTTTATTGATAGGAGAAGCCCGACTAGTAGTGAACAGGTCTTTATTTAACTCGTGGGACAGCCACGGTGGAGGCTACCTGCTGAAACACTCAAAAATTTTCAGTATTCAAGACAAGATAACGGTAAATATAATGCTTATACGAAATAAACGAGTGAATGAATTCGTAAGCTCTATTGTTTTGACATATACTTAATTGTTTCAGATAAACCCCCAACTAATCAACACAAGTTATTACAGATGCATCCGACGACCGTATTCTGGAGATCAACGGAACCCCCAACGCCGGGGGCTACACAGTCAGAGAAGAGCCTCAAACGACACGAAATGACGTCATGGAACTCTGTCATACTATGACACGTTACCTTAGTATTCGTTATGACCGTAGACACTCCCAAACATCTCGATATAGTACTTCATAAGAACGATCTGTCTCTAGATCACGAGAGACAGGTGACAATGATTGATGTTGATATCATAAGTATAAAAAATTCTTTCAAAATTGTAGAAAGCTTTGCAATTTTTCGATCTCCAAACTAATCGACAAGAAAAACATTTCAGGTAACTTTCCAGCCGGCACGCGTTAACATCAGCAGTAGACGGCGGACACAGCCGTCTGTTATACGTCACTGATGTAATCACGAAAGTTCGCTACCTTGTCGATACTGGCGCAGACGTTAACGTTCTTCAAATAATTTTAACTACCGGCCTCACGAATCTGTTTTAAACTTACAGGCAGCAAACGGAAAGCCAACCGTCAAATATGGTAAGAAGTACGTTTACCTTAACGTGGGTTCACACAAACCCATTCACTGGATCTTTGTTGTTTCTATGCCATTGGTATAGACCTCCTACAACATCACAATCTACCCATAGACAAGCACAAACGGAGGTTAGTACATGGTAATATTAAATTATCTGTGTGTTATAACTTCTTTTTCCGGTGTCAGGTGTAACCGACAATGTTGCACATCACATCATGACCACAGGACCACCTAAATTTTCGAAAAAGCGCAGACTAACTCCCGAAAGGATGAGTTTGGGTAAAAATAAATTCGATCACATGATAGACTTAGGAATCATTTGACCACGGAACAGCCCGTAAGGATTTCCCTTCTACAATGTCCCTAAAAAGATCAGCAACGGTTGGCGTCCAACAGGTGATTATCTGCGACTGAGTATGAGAACGAGTACTGATCATTACTCGTTCCCTCATATTCACTATTTGACAACTACCTTAAAGGGTGTAGAGTGATGGCCTAGGTTCGTCATTAGTACTGCTCTAATAATAGATCTAATCCGAAAATTGTAGATTTTTCATGATGCAACAACGTGACCCCTAAGATCTTACGTGGAAGTTACATCATTGTCTACACTGACTCGTCCTATCGTAAACACCATCAATATATGATGGAGAACACGTCTAGACGGGAGGTAAAGCAATATATTTAATATGAATAAAATAGATAAGTTACACAAAAATGACCACGCCTAAGCCGCGTCATTTGATGAATTCAATCAACAATTCTTCCCGTCTTCTCTCTGCGTCAAATATTGAATATATATTTTCCCAGTTATCTCGTGTTTAGCTTTGAGGATTGTGTGATTAGGACCCAATGTCACCCCACTATTCTACCACCAGAATCAACGTCACGTTGGTTCGACACGATATCGAGTGGGACTGTTTGGCTTCGGAGGTTACCAAAGGAATAATAGGAATCCTCTGGGTATTGATAAGCTGAAAGATAAATCAAAAAGAAAACGGCAGCAACTTATCGAGAAATACATGTAGTAATTTCAAAATGTTTGGTTCTATTCTTACCAGTAGAAAAATTTAAATGTACGTAAGGGTTATTTAGGAGTTGAACAAAGTAGGATTATAACAATTAATAACCACTTCGTGTTTATCTCAATAATTATCATTAAAATGCATAGTAACATCATTTGGTTAATGGCTCAAGATGTAGGCAATATCAGTCATTCGTACTAGGAAATTGAGGAACAATTAGCACTGTAGAAATATTGATCTTGGTATTATTTTTAGTTTGAATTATGAAGTCAAATAACGTTTATGCCGGTAAGCTGTCCATACAAATTGATTTCCAATTGTATTTGCATTAGTAAGCTAACTGGAGGAGCGAAAGTATAACTGTGGAAAGAGAATTCCAGCTAGTGTTCAAGTTAGTTTGCTAAGTTTGTTACGGTTTACTTAGTTACGGGGAGTTTTTCTCGACTTAAGCGTGACAGAATTTAGTAACACTACTAATACATATGAATGGTTACCAAAAAAATCTTTTACGTAAAAATATCGATAATTGTGTTTATTTTGGAGAGATATCTAAGGGCAATTCCTTGAGTAGGAATGTGAGAGACATGCTCTAAACTCAATGCTATTTATATTCATACCTACCGGCTGATGGTGCATACAACTTAGTTGCAAGTATGGAATTTTTCATGAGATAGGAAACGACTTATTTAAAATATAGTGATTATACGTTGTTGAAACCAACAGAGCCAACGTGTTTTCAAATATAGGTGATACGGTGTTGCAAGATGTTGATGATAAACAGCGAGTAGTGCTCATGTGATTATCGGGGAGAACATAAGTTGCAACCAAGGGGAGTACAGCTCCTAACTCATGTATGTGATAATGGCTCGAACCCTAGTCAGTGCCGAGGTAAATTCCACAGTGTTTTCAGTTTGCAGGAGATTTGCTCGATTGTTTATAATGATGATTTGCATGCATGAATGTGTCGCTAAACCCACAGTAAGACTGACAAGGTTTTAAGATATTTACTCAATGAGCAACCCATAGAGAAACATACTGTAATCATCAGTAATGGATGAAGATAACGAGTAAACGATTTTAATTACAAGTTAATTTGTTGACCGATTCTGCTAATAGTTCCATCAATTTTATCAATCATATTACGTAATAGTCAGTTCATGACAATGCTTTATGACGATATCCTGAAACCATTGTGAATAACTAGTTATAGTGTTGATTGAAAATTAGCCAGTGGAAAATTGGTATTGTTATTTTAGGTGATTTTGAAACACCTGAGGTTCGTAGCATTGATGAATCTGAGTTGTTATACTATAATACTGCCAACTGTGATCCAGAAATATTTGTTCAATAAAAGTTAATATTAATAGTAGGCTCCGAAGTTCATTTTGAATGCTTGTTTGACTAACAACAACGTGATAGTTTGGTCATTATATCAGTGTAGCACGATAGTACCACGTACAACGTCTTTTTAGACAACTTTGACAGCTTAGTTCGTAAACCCAACTACGTATAGCAATGACGACTATGACGAGTTCAGTGAGAATGTTAAAGACGATTCAAATGATTGTTAAATTTAAAAGGCATAGAAATATAATGCAACTCATGTACAAGCCAGGTTAACATGCAGGTTGGTGAGGAATGTGACAATTTAGGAACAATGAACTTGGCCAAAAAAGCTTTTTAAAGTTGAGACGACTAGTGGAACTACAGTTAGGAATATGATGAGTTATAATATAGACTTTTCATAAGAAGTTACTGTAGTTAGCTTAGTGACATTTACAAACATTTGGTAAAGGTAATTTCATATTTATCTCTCAGGCTTGTATGGTCTAAACCAATACCACTACAAAGGCACAAGTGTTTTGTCGAAAACAGATTTGGTCAAAGCGTATAACCAAAGTCCCATAGCTGCTGACGACATTCTTGGAACCTCTATCATTACCCCTTTCGGCCTCTATGAATTTTCGCACATGCCATCCGGCTTACGAATTGCTACACAAACTTCCCAGAGACTCACCAGTGTCGTTCCAGGTCTAAACTTGGTGCACGCATATATAGATGGCTGCTTGATCTCAAGTCCAGGCAGAGAACCTCATCTTCTGCATCCGGACCTTTTCCTGGGACGACTGCAAAAACGTGGAATTACTGTAAACATTCAGAAATGTCGAATCGAAACTGACTACCTAAATTTTCTCGATCATATCTTTGATGCTCAGGACATCCGACCACTAAAAGTCGAAGTGGAGGCCATTCTGGATTAATCGAAATCGACCACAATCAAGCAATAGCACACGTTCAACGGCCTGGCAAGGTCCTAGCGACGGTCCATACTGCGTTTCGCGTCTTTCATGAGACCCTTTGCCGATCAAGTTTATGGAAGTGCGCAAATGATCAATTTGAACGATATCGAGAAAAAATCATTCTCCACAGTCAAGAAACTTATCACAAAAGCAACATTGCTCTCACATCAGGACATCAAATCATCCGTTAGTATCACAGTGGACACATCCAACTCGGGAGTCGAAGAAGTCTTACAACAGTGGTTAAACAACAGCTGACAGCCTTTTGAATTCTTCTCGAGACAGTTGCAAGACACTGACTTGGGGGAGTGGGCACGCTCCTGTATAAGCTATCAGAAATCTATGACGATTAGATATGACAAATGCCCCTTTAGCCCGTCCGAAACGCCTGACGTTCGTTTCGACCATGTTTATCTTGATTTGGTAAAACCCTTACAGATTCAAATGAACACTGTCACCTCTCAACATGTGTACCGCTTCACTTAATGGTCAGAAGCAGTACCCATCAAGGACATTACTGCTGAAACAGTGGCCGCGCCTTCGTTGAACGATGGGTAGTGAACTTCGACTGCCCTTCAACTATCAATACAGACCATGGACACCATTTCCAATCGCGACTTTTCCATTATGAGATTACACTACTAGAAATCACTTGATTTTCAACGACTGTCTACCACTCAAAAGTTAACGGGTTGGTTGAAAGACTTTACTAAGAGCTTAAAAATTCACTCTCAGCTACAAACATTTTACAATGAACTGACGCTCTTCCACTCGTTTTGCTCGGTATTCACAATGTAGTAAAAGCTAACATTAGATTCACTGCAGCTCAACTCGTTTGTGGAACGGCAATCCGACTTAATGACTCTGTGAACTTAATTCTGAGGTCTGTCTGATATGTAGAGGCAACAGTCACTTTTAGGCATGTTGATGGCTCAAAGAGTAATCTGATATCACCTTTTTCGACCACATCATAAAATCAAATCGTTTTATGTCTATCTATGGAAGTTTCAAGGTCATTGATTTCTTAGCCTAAATCACCTTAATCTATTTACCTAGTTCTCATGGTTCTCCACTATCATACAAAGAGTAGTTAATGTTGTAAGAGACGAATTCGTACTTGATGAGTGTATTAGAACGAAGGCAACATGGGGCTCAGTCAAGCTGCTACAACTTTTATCTTTCATGATGTGTCGTACATGTATATAACATAAAGAATAATAAGTGAATTATGAGTTTACTTCCTCAATAGACATCAGAGTAAAATTTAAGGTTATATGGCATAGCATTCAATGTTTCCTAAGCTATTAGCATCAGTAAGAAGATCTTAACTGAGAAATTTATTGCGAGTGTGACATATGCAGAAAAGTTTCCTGCGAGTATGAATAAAGTCACCGATACATTGGAGGGGTTAGATGGTAAGAGGGACAAATTAAAATCGTCTGGTTTCAAATCTTCATTTTGCTTAAAGATGAATGGGGTTTAGGATGCATAGCATAGTTCACAAACAAATATTAATAATTGTCGGTAATATATTCGCATTTTCCTTAGATGGACATAAAAATAGGGTCCAAAAGTCACCTTAGTCTGTTAAAAATGTAGGCTGTGCAAATGAATTCAAAGAATATCATTTATCAGCACGGAGGATTGTGAAAATTACTGAATGTTATCGATATTGGGCAAATGATTGTTCAATTACTCGGACTAATTGGGGCCAGACATATACACCATTGGATGCCAGATCAGTGATCTAGAGGTTGAGAGCGCTCATGCATGACCGAAGGTCCCGGGTTCAATTCCCTAAGTCAAAGTCATGGATGGGCACAGCTGGGGAGTCCCACGCCAGAACGAAACAGCTGGTCAGAGCTTACTGGCTTTCGGTTAATGACGAACTGACGGCGGTTTGTGAGACCCATGTTATAAATTGTGTTATTTGAGCTAGTCGTGACTTAAATTCAGATTTCCGTTAATATAAAATGACTGAAGCTGAAAGAAAATTTGGGTTCGAAATTGTGAATTCTTATATCCCGTCATTGTTATAGCTTCACTGTATGAACCGAAAATATCTTCAGACTAACTGGGAAATCAAATTTTATAAAATTTTAGTATAGGGAAACTGGTTGTAAAGATGTTAAATCTGTGAAAAGTAGGTTGAATAAAACCTCTCACTTGCTTGACAGGAGTAATAATTTTGCATAGTCTGGTTTATGTTGGGTATATGCTCGAGTTACTTTATATGAAGCTTGTAGAGTGCTTCCGTGACAACATTGAACAATGAATGATCAAAGAGGCCACTGAATCTATTGACGTATGTAGACGTAAATCACATATTGCTGCTCACCGAATTCAGTTTACCATTACTGAGCTCTTTACTGAACTGAAATCGTTGAGGCTATGATATATGGACGACCTTTGGGCGACGCTAAACTGACTTTGAGAATGTCCACCTACTTACTAGGGCTAAATGAGGATTATAAACCTATGTGAAGAATAAGGATTATGATTTACAGTTGAGGGTTAGGAATTAGATTTAAAGTTTTCATCACGAACTGACATCAGCTACAATTTCAAAACGTTATTCAGCCAAATTTATGAATGAATCTCGCGTCAAAGTTTTGAACCTATTATCCCAAATCTGGTTGATTCGTCTATAAATTATAGTCTCGCCAATTTCATTTCTAAGTAGCACACTGAGTTCTAGTAATTTAAATTATCAGTAAATTGGGTGTTCATTACTTGTGAATTAACCTTAGAAAGTGGATGTTATGGAGATGAGAGTGTTAAGAATATACAGTTGGATCTAATACCTTGATTAAATGCATGGCGCAATTTCGTTTAGGCTTGTAGCCTGTATGTATATCTCTATTACTTTGTTTGTTTATCAACTATTAATTTCTCAGAAAGTACTTAGACTAAGTCAGACAGTTGTCATACTTATGATACGGTATACTGGAAGTCGTTGCTCTAACATAGTGAACATTTTTTTCTTCCCATTTTTATGTCGCTTAATTGATAATATTAAACATGTTTACACTGATCATAGCTGCAATCAGTTATGAAGGAGTCTAACCAGACAATGTGAAAAAAGATGAAAAGTTGTTTTTGGTCTGAAAAACAGTCAAATTTTTATAAATGTTCCTCTATTTATGTCTCGTCATTCAACACACATGTACATACATATCATTAAGGTTCTCTTTTGATTAATCAACTGTCTCCTCAACCATTTGAAAACAGACAATGTCTGAAAAATTCATATACAATCAGTGAAATTGGACTTCATAAAGTACTCCCCATACCGCATATGTACAAACAAAAATATAAGAAATAGATATATTTATACGCATATTAATCGTTTTTTTTTGCTTTTTAATTTGCTCGTCAAATGCCCTAGAGTAACTTTTATTCTCAAAACAACACAATAAGTTTGAAAAACTTTTAATGATCTCCCCCCTTACCCCTGTGGTTTGAGAAATTTACACATTGACAAGTAAGTAATATATATTCATAAATATTTTTAAGATGATTATTATTATTTTTAGTAGCGAAATCTATATCACCCATAATGTATTAGTTCTTAAATAAAGACAGATCATTTAAACTTTATCATTGAAATTACAAATGACAATGAACTCATTCACTCATTCCCAGAAAATGACAAATAAAGCCTTAAGTTACGTTTTGGGAAGTCCCAGAGTGAACATCAACTCTGAGATGCAGGTACATCCAGCTGACGAGTTCCAAATAGGACGAAACGCGCGTCCTGAATTCCACTGCTAGCCACTATCCATCTTTGCTTACAATGGTTGTGAATTAAGGCTATATCGAGACAATAGGCACAGTATGCACATATGCCAATCAGAGACTGATCAATTGCAGTCCTAACACATCGATGGGAAGATTCAAACAAACAATACTAAATGAAAAAAATTTGATGTTTACGAGTCAAGTTCTTGGATAGCTGATCAGAAATTTCATTATATTAAGAAATAAATATAGTATGTTTCGTATATTTTTTGGCTTCGATTCTTTAGTTAGTTTCTTGATTATGAAAGTATCACATGTGAGGTTAATTTCTCACATACAAGTAATAAACAACTGGAAAGAAACATTACACGATATTTATAAAGCAAAAGTTTAGTTGAGAATTCACAGTTACTACTAGTTAAATATTTAAATCAGTAGTGGCTTATTTAAGTTCAAAGTGAGTGAAGACTGATATCATAGGTAGTTTGAAAATCAATCATCTTAAGCTCCAGAATGACTTACCGTAACATTTAGGGGCTAATTTCAGTAGAAATACGACAGTGTGTGTGTGACCCTAGAATATATTAGAAAAACAAAAGTAAGTTAGATATAAGATATGAAACGACAAAATAATACTGTTCAATATGAAAAAAGAAAATTGTTGTGTTGGCGTCATTTTTTTGATAATCACTTCACACAATTTCAGCATCATCATCGATGAACAAGGAGGATCCGATGCAGACGTAAAGACAAGGATTGGCAAAGTAAAGGCAGCATTCCTAAAGTTGAAGAACATATGGAACTCAAAACAACTGTCAACCATCATCAAGGTCAGAATCTTCAATACCGTCGTCAAGACAGTTAGTACTGTTGTACGGAACTGAAACTTGGAGAACTACTACAATCAACATCAGAACATTAAAAGTATTTGTAAACAATTATCTACGTAAGATATTCAATGTTTGTTGACCGGATACCATCAGCAACAGCCTATTGTGGAAGAGAACAAACCAGCTTTTAGTTGAAGAGGAAATTAGGAACAGTTGTTGGAGGTGGATAGGGCATATATTGAGGAGATCACCAAACTGTATCACGAAGCGAGCGCTAACTTGGAATCTTGAAGGGAAAAGGAAAAGTGGAAGACCAAGGAACACATCGTGTCGAGAATTGGAAGCAGATATGAAGAGGATGAATACCAACTGGAAACAACTGAGAAGGATTTCCCAGAACAGAGTTAGATGGAAAATGGTGATGGAAGGCGTATGCTCCTCAATAGCGGGGGAGTTAACAGGCGTAAGTAGTTAGGTAAGTAACTCACATAATTTCAAGATGCTAACATGTCCAGTATCATGTGGGTAAAATTGTCAAAATCTGGGTATATTTGGAAAGCAATAATTTTTGGAACGTCGTGATAAACCTGATCATGAGCTCATTTTTCTCATTGATTTCACTATAAAGTGCTTTAGATCATACAATCCAGTTAGTAGACATTGTTAGAGATGAATTAAAGAAGGACACCTATTGACTCTTGATTGATTATTTGACAAACTCATTGTTGATTGCATGAATTCATGTATTACCAGCACCTTAAACTAGGTTGACTCTTTGTGTTAATAATTTGAATAATGAATAAACATACTTTGTTTTATGATTCGAACTTGTAACAGATTTCATTTTGAAATTTTTAAGACTGATGACCATATCCTGAGTATAAATTCATATAACAGAAACTATGATGAACTTTTTGTGTAGATAATAGAAAATAAGACACTAATCTTATTATCTACTCTTGAGTTACGTAAAAGAGCTGAAGTTAAATCAGATCTTAGTTTTTAAATATTATGATACCCAGGTGTTCCATTACAAATAAAGTTCGAATCAATCCTATGATACATTGATTAATTCATTAAAAGACATTAAATTTTTTTTCATTTGAAAAATAATGTATTTTATTTAATGAGATTTAATTAGTGAATTTCATAGATGAGATTCGAATCTATGTTACAATACTAAACATATGGTTGTCATGATTATCAATAATGCATACCGATGTATGTATTACAAAGTATTATTAAAACTGCAGCATATAAAATAGTAGCTTTGGTTACTAAGGTGAGGAATGGTTTGTATTTATTGTTGCTTCACACAATATTTGAAGATGAGATATACAACTTTCTAATTTTTGTTTAATCTCTTTTAAAAATCATTTAATACAAACCTCTGTTTCCTTTGCCTAATAAGTGACTTTTTTCCTATTTTTTTTCTTACATACTTTTTCTAATAACTATCTCATATGTACAAAAGTAACTCATTTTAATTTTGGGATTATTTCGAGGTCACTATGTACTGAAATAGTGTACATTTCGTTCTCTTTAATCCTAATTACCTACATATACACAGAATTACCTGATATGTATTATCCAGACTAATATGTCGTTGTAGTACGTTCATTGCCGTTTAAATAATTTATTTATATGCAATAAGAATCGATTTGTTGTTAATTCAGAACTAACTACTTATTAATTGGAAAGGAATTCTTCTCTTATTTAGTTAATGATGATAATCGTAAACATGATAACCTTTAATGGATTAAAAATTTTTGTTGCCATTATATTTTTAATATTTAATGCACATCCATAGGAGGTTTTGAGGATATATACAACACAATGCAAAATATTTTTTTATATATAGTTGAAATCATGAGTCAATTGAAGCTAGACCACCATGGAAAACCTGGAAGCACTGGACAGCCGTTTCATCCTATTGTGGGACTCCTCAGCAGTGCGCATCCACGGTCCCGTCTCGCATAATATTCCAAGTAGTTATAGGTGATAGATATGATGTGAAAATAAAACACAAATTATAGTAGTTTGATTAAAATGTAACAACCTGAAATAAATAGCTGATTAGTAGTATGAATATTTATATTTTGTGAAAAATGATGTCACACTAGTGAAGAAACTTAGTAAAATGTTCCATCTACCACGGAATTACTTTCATAAATTATCAAGTCCTGACTACCTACAGAAGAAATCTAATATATAAATAATTTCTTTACATCAGATATACAGTATTTCTTCATATTTAACATTTACAACATTCTCCCATAGTAGTAAAGGTATAAATCTAAAATATGTTAGTAAACAATTTTCATATCTAATTTGTATATTACCATTGATTCTGATACCTTGAAAGCTTTTTTTAAACACATACATTTATGATTTCTTCTCTCACATTTATAATCAAGCCCAAAAACCCTACAGTTCACACTAAGTAACTTTTCATTTTACCATGGTAGTCTTTAAATCTATTTACCATTTAAGAATTATCAGATATTCAATTTATTACCGAATTTTATTTGCAAACCATAATGATTAGAGTGATTACCTGTTACAATAGGGGTACCTAGCCTGTCGTATACCCTGATGGTGTTCTCGTGACTTTCGAGTTGCCTGATCTGCCAAGGGCGATTGGACAATGCACGACGGTATTGTTGTGTGCTAGTTTCAAAGAGAATTGTTTACTATATGTATGAGAATCGTCTATTTACTACCTGTCTGTTACTTTCAAAGGTATGCTAGATACCTGTAGAACGAAGTTTATCGAATATTATTATATTGAGAAATTTATGGTGTGTTGATTTTTGTATTTCAGTTGTTAACCACCATAACTCCCACTTTATTCATTGATATAATCGTGGTTTTTTTAACATCTGAAAGGGCTTCTCCATATGAATACAAATTAGATTTGTAAGTTATTACAACTTAATTTCTATTCTTATACAAGAAAGATACTTTTATATCAATTTTAAATTGATAAGTTCAATGGGTTATTTATCTATAGTCATTAACATTAATTATTCACCTTCTAACTATTTTGATGTTTATGCATGATTGATTGTTTTATTCAATAGTGTAAGATAATATGAGTCCTTTTTTATTTATAGTCTAGTTAAAATATCTTTACTGACCTATGAAACAATAATAAAGCAAATTACATAAACATTAAGATTTTTGTAAATAATTTATTTTTTTGTTATTATTTTAAAATTTATTGTTACATTTAAAAGGTTGAAAGCATAAGTTAGTTGAAGCTAGACCACCAAGGAAAACCTGAAAGCATTGGACCCCTTCAAATTTAAAAGGTGTTTAAATGTGTATACTAATTAGGTTATTTTTCATTCCTTTTTTCTCTTTACTTTTCTTTCTTCTTTTGTTCAACCATTGATCTCTGTAATGAATCATCCTTTTTATGGACTCACGTAAATTTTGATTTTTTTAAGGAAAAGGTGCAAAGAAAAAAAAGAAGATTCGAGAACATGTATCATTTTTTAAATAACCTTTTAATTCTTTTGTTCAATGTACTCTGGTTCTCAGTGGGATCTAATTGAATTCAATCTATGAAAAATTCCATTTCAAAATGTGATATATTGTTCACATCTTAGTTTGTTGGTGTTTAAAAATGTGTTAATAGTTCACCACTAACCATCATACAGTCCCTTAGTGAATGACACTTTCGTACGGTTATATCTATCTACTACGTGCCTGTTACTTATACGTATAAATTTTCACATCGTCTCTTCCTATGTACGATACTAAATCTACGACTTACAACCGTAAATTTACCTCAAAACAGAATAGTATTTAGTGAAAATAACATCGTTCTCAATGATCCCCTTGTTTATGAATGATAATGTATTATATATTTCTAGACTTTAAGTGTTCAATTTTTCGTATGGTAACTTGTTTGGCTTAAATGTGCCTGTTTTTAAGCATTTTTTCCTTTAAGTCAGACACAACTGAGGATAAGGTATTGTTTAAAACTGTCATGTGTAATGAATAGTTGTTTCTTAGTTTAATTTGATTAGATTGTAAGTTTCTAGCATAAATCCTTACTACGATACAGAAAGATTTAATTCAATCTCCACAATTCTTCAGAATCTGATTGAGTATGATATGCGTTGTAACGCATTAGAAGCTTTATTTTATTAATTCTCGGTTTGTAGTTTCAGGTTATTTTGACTTTACTATTGCATTATTGCTAATCGTTATTGATTACTTTTGTCCTTAAATGTGAGTGGATTTTATATGCTTACACTGAAATGATTGTTCACTTAATCTCTTGTTCCTACCTCTTCCAGGTTTCCTGCCACATTCCCATAACAAATAACGTACCATTAGGTCAGACGAAAACCACTAAATATTTGCATTTCATTGGGAAATTTACTTTAACTACAATTTCAGCTATCTGATTGAGCTAAATATTACAGTATTCAGTTTACGTTCATCATGGAAAGGTGGAAGACTTATGACAGTATTCTTCCACTGATCTGATAGAACTGAAAAGAACTTACTAAATTTATTGTTATCGACTTCACACACATAAAAGCATTCTTAAACGGTCATTTGATAAGTCGCATCAAGTCTAACTCAATGTGTACGAATTTCTAACCATTTAACATTTACCTATGAACATATTATTATTGAATTATTTTTAATTAACATATAAAACATTTATTCAAACGAAATGATAAACATTATAAGCAAAGATGGATAGTGGTTAGCAGTGAAATCCAGGGCTCCCGTTTCGTCCTGTTTGGGACTCGTCAGGTTATAATGCTTGTGAATTAACGCTATATCGAGACAATACGCACAGTATGCACATATGTCAATAAGAGACCGACCAGTTGCAGTTCTAAACATCAATGGGAATATTCAAACAAACAAACAAACAACAAAGTGACATGATAAACAGTTTCAAGTGTCAAAATGAATTTCTATATTTTATTTTGTTAAATGATGAAAATTTATTATTGTCATGTCTAGAAATATTTGAGGTTCCACTTTGAAATTATCTCCTTTCTTTTGAATCCACTTTTTATAAATTAGGATATCATCACTTATTACGAATACACTTAATATATGTTTACAGACTAGTTTAATCATGTTAAATATGTATTGAAAATAGTCTATGTAAATGTGTTTATATGAATGTATATGTTATTCGTATGTCTATTTACTTATGTGAATAGTTTACTGAAAGGTCAGTTTAATTAAAATTATACACTAGAATATATTGTATTGTGTCTTATTAAGAATAACAGTGGTGATACTAATATTTATATTTTCTTAAACGATTCCCCTCCCCCCAAAAATGAAAAAAGTGAAAAAAATAAAAAACAAATGACAGCTTAACTCGCCATGATTAATAAATCCATCCCATATGAATATATACACAGATATAACCTTTTTCATATCTTTATTTAGATCGAACTATTGTGATAAAATTTATATATGAATGGCGTATATTAAAAAGAGTTAACTTTAGTGTTTTTCAAACAATAACAACAAAAAAGATGTTTTATGAAATTGACGAGTAGACTGAAATTATAATGTTTAAAAAAATATGACAATTATCTGAGTCAATATAAATTAAACTAATCATAAAGGGATTTGATTGTAATTTAGTATCATAAGATAGTTTCTTCTAATATTACAATAAGACATGTATATCTTGATCTCGATCTTTTTATCTTGTCGGTATTATATACTAATTAAAAATTTCAAATGAAGATTGAAAAAATGTTTCTTCAAAATTGACTAATTCTTTTTGGTTACTGTAAATGGCAGAAATCCATGAATTCATTGATAATTGGACTGAGCCATGTTGGTAGGTGTAGATGATCTGGTTGGGATCCGTGTGATGATAACAATCGATGGTTAGAGATATTGAATGACATGACTCAAAATCGTTTGCAATGGAGAAGTTGCATCCAGCCTTTGTGTTCTACCAAATTTTAATCTTCTGAATTCTTCATGTCCCTTTGTTTTTTCTCTTTCCAAATTTACTTCACTGGATTATACTCCTTGAATAACATTTTCAAACCCTAATCTTTCTGAGTACTGCTTATACTCTCACTACCTCTACCACTATGGGATTTAGATCGACAACTGCATCTCTGTGCTAATGTGGTATGACAACTCGAACTGATGTACGTATGTACGAAATTCTACGTTCTGACTGACTGACCACTTGAAGAAGTCTCTGTTCTATCATTAGTTTTAGCGAAAACCAATGTCATTGACTAACGGTGAGGTGTTTGGGAAGACAAATGACTGGGGAACAGTAAGTGGGGTAACATGACTTTTTGTTCTATACGTTGCAAACATTATCGATCAAGACCCATGTTCACCATCTAAGTTCACTTAATCACTGCATGAACACATAAACATGGTCCTAGGTTTTTGCTGATAGTGTCTGGCCAACGGATCCGAAGTATTTTGCGTAGACAACTGTTAATAAATACTTGTATCTTCTGGATGATGGCTTTCGTAGCTCTCCAGGTTCCGGCCCCATACAGTAGAACTGTCTTGACATTGTATCGAAAATTCTAATCTTGGTGTTGATTGACAATTGTTTTGGGTTCCAGATGTTCTTCAATTGTAGATATGCTGCTCTTGCCTTGCCGATTTGTGCCTTCACACCTACATCAGATCCACCGTGTTCATTAATGATGCTGCCCACATATGTAAAGGTTTTTACATCCTCCAAAGCTTCTCCATCAAGTGTGATTTGATTGGTGTACGTTGTGTTGTGTCGGAGAATCTTACTTCTCCCTTTGTTTATATTGAGACCTACTGCTGCTGAAGCTGCTGCTACACTGGTCGTCTTCTCCTGCATTTGCTGTTGGGTGTGTGATAGAAGAGCCAGATTATGAAATAATTAGCAACATAAATATTTGAGTATTATTCAAACTAATAATATCAAGTAGACTATTCACCTAGATTATTGGGTTTTTTTAAAAAGAACTTATATAATTCACTATTTTTATATTACTAAATTTATTTCTTTAGCTAATAGTCATAATTATCGTATCATTAAAATAAAAAGTTTATATTCAATAAAGTTTTTATTACTTCATTTCCACAATTGAAAAAAAATTCTCACAAAATATTCAAGAACAATGAGTATTGAAGTAAACGATCGATTATTGGTAACTTCTTTATCAAAACTCTACAGTTATTAACTCAAAATCATAATTTCTTTGTCGGAGAAAAAATATTAACATTGAATTAATTCATGTTATGCAATCAAAATGGTACATGAACGGTACTAGGTTCGAATCCCGGAGTGAACATCAACCCTGAGATACAAGTACATCCAGCTGAAGAGTCCTAAATAGGATGAAACACATGTCTTGGATTCCACTGCTAGCTACCATCCATCTTCGTTTATGTCGTTGGTTATTGGTAGAACTATGTTACTCAAAACAGAGTAGCTGGAATAGAGAAGAAAGTGATCATCTCACAAAGTAATTCTCCCAAACACCAATACTAACTTAGAAACTAAGAAAATATAGTATTTGTTCAATTTACTATATTTTATATCTGCATCAGGACATAAGAGAACAAACGAAAATCAAACAACTGAAAATCAACATTATTATAGATGACTATATTACATTAAATTTAAATTTTCTGAAATCCTAATGTTATATGTATCCATTTTAGTAAGCAATTAAACACAAAAGTATGAAGTAATATACTTTTGTTGGTTTAATGTAAGCAAACATTTTAATCATTCAGCTAGTTGTACCGCATCTATTTTAAAAGATACAGACATTTCATCATATTAGCCAAAACTATATACGTACCAAGTTTGTTTCATATGACTAGCAGCTGGCTTTAAAGTTACTAGTATATACATCTGTGTGTCTATGTTTCAAGTGAAATAAAAAAATTCCCCATTTTATCAAACAATCTACATTTAAATAATCACATATAACTTCTGTCTCTTTCATATTAGTCATGGTGATTAAGAATGAATGAAATGTGTCTTACCCAAAAGTATGCTTTCATATGACGTAATAAATAAATTCAACAGTTTGAATCTATGGTATTAGTAAGTTGAAGGATAAACTAATGAACAAGGCAAAAATTCTTTAATTAATATAAATTTTGGCACTTCAATGCGGGTTGAAATTATCAATACTATTTAGTATGCAAAGTAATAATAATAAAAAACTTCATTGTAACCATGTTGAAATTTCATGTGGAAATGAAATTTTTTAGTGAGAGACTTGATACCAGTTTAATGATTACGTAATTTGATATTTATGTATTTTATAGATTTACTTTGGGCAGAATTTGAATAGACTACTGGTAGTCGGTCATTTAGAGATTAAATATTCATTCCAAAAGCCTTAAAAAAAACGCATTATCATTTATGAAAGTTGATGTTGAAGTTACTAATAATCAATTCTTTTACTTTTCTGGTTAGCGTTTTTTTTTAGCGAGTTGATTTTCTACGGGATGGGGTCGCTAACCCCATGCCCAACCCTCCTCCTTTACCCGGGCTTGGGACCGGCAGCAACCCCCAGAGGAGCTACAGGCGGAGTGTAGCAGCAGCCTCAGCAGCAGTAGGTCTCAATATAAACAAAGGGAAAAGCAAAACTCTCCGATGCAACACAATATGCACCAATCAAATTACACTTGACGGAGAAGCTTTGGAAGATGTGGAAACCTTTACATATGTGGGCAGCATCATTGATGAACACGGTGGATCAGATGCAGATGTGAGGGCGAGGATCGGCAAAGCAAGAGCAGCATACTTACAACTGAAAAACATCTGGAGCTCAAAACAATTGTCAACCAACACCAAGGTTAGAATTTTCAATACAAATGTCAAGACAGTTCTATTGTATGGGGCGGAGACGTGGAGAACTACGAAAGCCATTATCCAGAAGATACAAGTGTTTATTAACAGTTGTCTACGCAAGATACTTCGGATCCGATGGCCAGACACTATCAGCAACAAGTTACTGTGGGAGACAACAAACCAGATTCCAGCGGAGGAAGAAATCAGGAGGAGGCGCTGGAAGTGGATAGGGCACACTTTGAGGAAATCACCCGATTGCGTCACAAGACAAGCCCTCACATGGAATCCTGAAGGTCAAAGGAGAAGAGGAAGACCAAAGAACACATTACGCCGAGAAATAGAGACAGACATGAGAAGAATGAACAAGAACTGGAAAGAACTAGAAAAGAAGGCCCAGGACAGAGTGGGTTGGAGAATGCTGGTCGGCGGCCTATGCTCCATTGGGAGTAACAGGCGAAAGTAAGTAAGTAAGTAATTCTTTTACTTCAGTTAATTAATAATACTGTTTTCAAGGACAATAATGAAGGTTTTTCAATCATACCATCCACCTTATAGATAGTAGCATCGGTGAAAGCATTCACCTGAGCTGAGAATCTTCCCTATATTGTATTATATTATAAAATACATTCTATATTGTCAAACGAAGTAAAGATGGAGTTCCTAATAGGTTCATTAAAAGTAGCATGTATACATGTAAGATAATAATGATTTGATTAGATGACAATATTTTCACTTCCCTTCACGAAACATTCATATAACTATCTAAATTTGAAAATCTGACTGGTAAGAAGGAAAGCTTAAACGAATATATTATCCTATCTAATATAATTTAACCTTGTATTCGGTTATAGCTGTTAATGTTAATTCTACCTCACTTAGAAATTATGATTCTCGGAGGTTGTAAACACTTTAACTAATTCATTAAATAGGAATAATATATTTGTAAAATCTCAGCGAATGAATTTGTAGTAAATCCAACGTTTCGCCTGGCAATCTGGTCCAAGCTTTTTCAAGGAATTATAATCAAACATTAAAATTATCGAATATAAATAGGTACATGGTTCTCCGAGTTCATTATACACTGAATAGGTCATCCAATCAATGTTAACAAAAAGTCTAAACTAGGTATGTTTAAGATCCAATCAATGTTAACAAAAAGTGTTCATATAACATATTGTGATGTGATGAGTGTTCATATAATATATTGTATAGAAAAAACGTAAGAGGTGAGAGGCGAAAATTACATTCACATTATATATTGTCTCTTATCGGTGAATTTATAAGGAAACATACAATTTTAATGTTTGATTATAATTCCTTGAAAAAGCTTGGACCAGATTGCCAGGCGAAACGTTGGATTTACTACAAATTCATTCGCTGAGATTTTACAAATATATTATTCCTATTTAATGTCTTACATCAACTCGGCGCTCAAATACTGTGAAACTATTCGTTCTAATTTAGACGAGAGTTCTTATATACTTTAACTAATTATTATCAATTATAATGTTATCTTTAACTATTAGCTTGTTATCCATTAATTTGGATTTAAATATTATTACATCTTACATGATGACTATTCAGTTATCAGTTTGACTTATCATTTTGCCTTAAAAAAAGTATAAGAATGAAAAATATTTTCTTGATAAATTCCCATCAACATCAAGGTATACAGGACAAGCTGTGAACCACATGTGGAGAAATTCGAACACTTCAGTTCTACCCGAAGTTTGTACTGATGATATCGTTCAAAAAAACGATGAAAGCTCCACGACCGAACCATCCATCTCAGAGAACAAAACTCCGTCAAAATCATTCACCTGAGCTACAAATCTTCTCCACCATCTAGCATTATAATCCAAACAGATAGATTTCTTGTATAATACTCCAACATAACGGTTAATCTCATTAAGTTCAATACATAATCAAAATTGAATCAATTTAATTCAATGTAATCACCAATATTTTCACAACAGACTATATTGATGATTTCAGTATTCTTGATCAAGTTTATTATTAATTAACATAGTACATAGATTAAAATAAATGATCGGCTAAAATAAAAATACTAAAAATAGTAACCTTCTTTTAAAAGTTAATGAATCACCACCTTCCAATTACTCAAAACACAGTACATAAATATATTATAATTGTCTAGTTTAATTGGGTTATTTGAATTAGATTAATAATATAACTTTAATTGTTTACTTACACGAGGTTAGTCATACCTATGAAAATATAGGTTTATGATATTGAGTAGAAACAATGTTTCGTATATAAACTCAGTTAACTTATATAGTTTAGGTACTCATACTGTCTAATTACATTTCCGTGAGAACATGAACTGACTCATATGGATTATACTTTGATTGATATTAGAAACTTAATTATTCACTGTAAACTAATCATTAGTATTGCTAGTTCAATGATATATCTCATTTTTTATGAAACGAGGTCATACAATTATCTGTTTGGTTATTTCAAAATCAAATGATTAAATGAACTTTTCTTACTAGAGATAATATGAAACGAGTATTAATATTTTTATTTATCTGGATTAGCCTGAGCCCCCAAATGCCCTGGTACGGCCGAGAGTGGGGAGAGTCTGCTCTCACATGGCCACGCGTATATAGCCTATGCTAGGGAAGTTCTACTCACTGCCTTCTCGTGACCGGGATGTTGTTTAGGAAATTGAGAGGACGAAAAGCGAATGTCCGGCGCTTTAACTGGTTTGATGGATAAAGAAAGTCCACCTAGGGGAGTTGGAAAACCCTGATTCCAAACCAATGGTGTACATGGGCTCCAGTACCCTGAGGGAACAAATGGCGTATGAATCAATTATTGGTCACCGGCTACCATGGGACTATATCTCCTCACGATGCTCCACTGCCTTGTGGATCAGACGTTTATGTCAAAGGCTCGGGGTGTTGCCCTCTAAGAAAACCATCTGCTTCAGTTTGGGCACCTGGGCAGTATCACAGACCTCACACAAATCAAATGAGATTTGTGTGGCGCATATATATCTGGTGCCCTTTTGTACCAATATTTATGTGTTTAAATAAATAAATAAAATAAAGATTAGCCTGTTAAAATTTTGATAAGATGTTGAACGAGTGGTTGTATAATCTTTATAGAATTTTATCACAAAACTATTCTATCAATCCAGAACAGATTAACATTGTGTTTTACTAATTCAAAAAACATATTTTAGTTAAAATTGAAATCTTTCAAAATAGAAAGGGGAATTATATTCTAATGATATATATTGGCAAGCATCAATATAAAATTAAGAGACAACACATTATACACTGTCTAAACATAGACTTCATCATCATTATAAAAGATAAATTATCAAAATAAATGAAGTTTTTTCTTAAAAAAATGGATCAGTAATAATTCAGGTGGAATCTATTATTGACTACATAATTTATGAATGTAAGGTAACAGAAAACATACTATTCTATTATCTCCTTTCTTTCTGTGATATTTTTCTGTGTTAATTTCATCTATGTAATCAAAATGCACTCAATCATTTTACAAGACGTCTAAACCATATATTATATTCCGAATTTTATTTATTCAATCATATTCAATATTGAGTCACTGATTTAGTTCATATGATTTTTCTAGCTTTTGATTTTTATCAGAAAGGGTTTTGTGGATATTATAGTAATTGTGATAGTTGAGATCATGAATCAATTGAAACTAGACCTCCATGGCCATCCAGTGATTTCAGGTTTTCCATAGTGGTCTAGCTTCAATTGATTAATTATCTCAACTATCAAAATTTTTATTTTTATTTTCTTTCTGGATATTTTTTAAAATATTCAATTGGTTACATAACTGATTAAACTTTAGGTAGATGCCTATTTAAAAGTAGGAATCACATGAAAATGTTTGATAAAATTTATAAACCAAAACGGTTAGAACTGAGATGATAAAATAGAGAAATAAGTAGATAAACTTTAGTAGTGTGTTGAAAAAAAAAACAGTTAAATACTGATGTAATAAATTGTTCATCGGATGTAAAACAGAGGATTAGTTTTTATTGTACTCTGATTAAAAAGATGATTATCTGATATTGAATCTAGAACATTGAAAAATGATTTCACGGTTAACTAGACTATTAACCGTACCTAAACATGATTGAATTAATTACAGAGCCATTTATCGGATTAAAACAGTTATGCTGAAAAGTTGTTGTACAATGATTATTTATTGTTATTTTACAGAATTTACTTAACTGTTGGTTTCAGTGTTTAATTTATGATCAGGAAAAGTGATTTACTTAAGAGTGTTGTAACCAAGTTTATCTACTTATTTAACCTGTTAAAAAAGGCAAGTCGAAAGTGTATGTATTAGGAAAATTAGTATAATTTCATTTATCTTAATGCAGTGAGATTGAGATATAAAATCGCTGGAAAAATGCCCTTGAACATACCATAAAATGAATAAAGGCCATTTTAACAATAATTTGCTTTTTTAAAAACTAGAATTATATATCAGTAAAGAAAAGACTGATAATCTTTTCTGTGAAATCATTTTCCTATATTTCGATTTCTGAATAAATCTAAAAGGGTTAATTATGATAACATATAGGTGATGACAAGTTAATGAATAGTTGCTATATTTTGAATGATGATAAATTAAAAACAACTCATAACCATACAGATGGTCCTTTCTTCATTTTACCGGAAATGTATTCACACCATTAACTGGTTGTAAAGGTCAGTTTATTTATTTATTTAAACAGATAAATATTAGTACAAGGAGGCACCAAATGTATAAACGCTACACTTCAACATTCGGTTTGTGTGAGGACTTTGATACTACCCGGGTGTCCGAACTGAGACAGGTGATTTTCTCTGGGGACCACTCCCTGAACTTTGGACCTAGAGGTCTAATCCACATGGCAGTGGAGCAACGTTAGATGATGCAGTCCCATGGTAGCTGGTGATCAACGATAGGTTCATACGTTATTTTTCCCCTTGAGATCCTGGAGCCTATATGCACTGTTGGTTTGGAATGAGGGTTTTCCAACTCTCCTAAATGAATCTTCTGTGTCCACCAACCCGGTTAAAGCTCCGGACGCTCGCTTTTCGTACTCTCAATATCAATCAGTTTAATTCTGATATAACTAAAATTGATGGAAAACATTTAGATTATTCTTTTAATGGTATTGTTGAGCAACTTTGCTAAGTATTTGTTGGTGTATGTATCTTATGTGAAATGCCTTCATATAGCCATTTTGTTTTATCTGACTGATGAGTTATGAATAAGATGAAACAAGCATCCTGGATTTCATCATTGTTCAGAATGCATCTGTTTTCTGCGACCAACATATCATTTGAAGTTAAACTATTTCGGAATAACATCAAAGCAATATAATCAATATAAGGGATTATAAAAGGAAAATGACGTAAATTTCAACATATTAAGAATTTAATCAACTGTGGAGAAATTCTGATGACTTTCTTTTTATAAATATGTGATAACAATTTTGTCGAGAAAGATAATCAAGACCTCACCATTAAACACTTCATCTCAGAGAAAAAAACCTTCAGTTACAAACTATGACACGTTATCCAGGTACATTCAGCTTACAATTCCCAAGTAGCATGAAACGACTGTTCTGTATTTTACTGCTAATTACTATCAAACTCTAGTAAAAACTTTAATTCAATAACAATGTTGACGTAAACTGCTCAGGCTGTATAATTTTTAATAAAGACTGATCAATTTCAGTCTTTCAAGTCGATAGCGGGAAAATACAAACTTTTACAAATAGATTATTGATATTTTAACCAAACTATCATCGTAGTCAAACAATCCAATTGTTTTGAGTGAGTTCATTAAGGTAAATTATATTTAAATTGCAGGTAACACAGTGATCTTACTCATTGTAAATGACAATTAATTTATTGAATTTATAATTATCGTGTAACAATATGAGTAGAGGAAGACAATCAATTTCTATATCAATGAGTTTTATCTTCATGAATGATCTCTGACATAACACACCTTTGAAAAATTCATAATAAATTTCAATGAAAAACTGATTTGTTTTATTAAATCAAATATTTTTGTCTGTTTAAAATTCATCAAAACAAATAAGATAATTACTTACATTAATGTATCAGTTCAGTGACTTGAAATATAAGTAACATGTTGTTTTTCTTTTCAATACATAAGTTCATTTTTTTTGTACTTTTTTAGCGTTTAATTGTGAACTTTTAAGCCTATTTATTATCTAAAGATCTCTTGATTAAGATAATTCAGACATCTAGATGCTCAATATTCCCAGTAAATCGTAATTCAGAATCTTCTATAAGACAGTTGTAAACACTGACACGCTTAAATTAGTCATATAAGTACTCATTAATATACAAGGGTGATGTAGAGTATAAAGGAATTATTCCTTTTAGACGGTTAACGCAATGAGTGTCATTAATAAATTTGGACATTCGAATATAACTTGACTACATTTTTTGATATTGGCTATCAGTTCAATCTAGGATATTGTCACTGATATTGTGATTTAATCGTTTAGTGAATAAGTTCTAGTCTGTGTTTTTACTTACGTGGAAGAAAATAGTATACTATGCTTGGAGATTAATGTTCAACGTTTATACTAACTCAAGAAAGTATACCACAAGGAGCTTTTCCTTCTTCATTTCTTTTCTCGTTTCTTCTGCATCATCCTCAGTTAGTTTATTTACTTATTTCATATATATGTGTATGAGGTTATCGACATTTTCTCTTGTTTCGTAAAAGAAACTTGTTAAAACACTTTGTATTGAGAATTCCATATTATACTACACATATAATATTGAATAAAGCCATGAATCATAATAACAGTTATAACAAAAATGATGATGATAATAATAATAATAGTGTGAATAACAACACTGGGATTTCAGTTTATCCGGTTGATTAATTTCCAATACAATTCAATTTGTGTTCTCGATTCTGTTGAGAGCCAATATAATCGTAAATATAATAAGCTTGTAACTATATGCAACATCGAACCATCGTCTCAGGAATCCTAGATACCAACAGAAACGGAACATTCACAGTTGAAAAATACAGATTTTCATCAATAATGTTAAATTTAATAAAACGTTAATTCAATATGACCACAATTCCAAGTTTTATTTTTTTAAAAATTTGGTAAGTTATGTAGATCAATCGAAATAATAAGAAATGTTATGATAAAGAGGAAAGGATTATAGAATCCAATATTTTGACACCAATATTAGTAATAAAGTTCATAACAGAAACTTGACGAAACAGAAATTTATGATTAGATTTACAAATTATACCAAACATTTTGTACGTTTATGGATATAACAGATCGAAATATTTAAGATACCGATTAAATGCTTTCAACACTGCCTTTAAGATGACCTCATAAACGAATGTTGAAAAATATTGTTTTATAGTATAATTAAGTAATTATCGTGGTTATTAGGTCTATTTTAAGGAAAATTACTTTCATTACAGCTTAAGTTTATAAGTATATTGATTACCGGATATAGGGTTGTGGATATGCACTTCCGAGAAGTCATATATTGGAATGAAACGGCCATCCCTTACTTCCAGTTTTTCAATGATGGTCTAACTAAGATCATCTCGTGATGTAAACCATAAATGTTTAAGCAAAGATCAATAGTGGCTAGCGGTGGAATCCAGAACGTGAGTTTCCTTCTATTTAGGACTAGTCAGCTCGATGAACTTGTATCCAAAAGGCGATGTTCACCACGGGGTTCAAACCCAGTACCGTTCGTTTCAGACGCTTGACTAATCGACTTCAGTCCTAAATATCAATAAGCAAGTTCAGACAACCAGTACAAACATAAAATAAACATTAAAATAAGCAAATATCATGATAGCTTCCACTATTTTCATGCCATGGCAAAATTTTTTATTCACAACATTAGGTGAATTTTTATTTTGTTTTCATTTCTAATTACAAGTTTTTTCCAATGCTCCTTCAAACTTCATGTTAGAACATGTTTTACACTTTACAGATAAAAGATATTTGTAAAAATATGTTACCATAGTATGTTGTATATTGATCAGCTGATTGACTGAATGAATGATAATTAATGTGAAGAAAATTTTTTAGCTGATGAACTGATTTAATTAAATCATCTTATCAAATAACTTCAAAATAATTGTGTTCATGTACAATGATATGTCTATGACCTTTCATTACTACGTTTATAATGATGATAATAATTATGATGACCAATTTAAGAAGTTATCTGAATGATGGACAAGTGAGATAACTTCTGTAATGTTTCGTCTATATTCTATAGAGAATATAATTAATTCATTGAAATGGATGGGTGACTGTATTCAATTTTTACAAATCACACAAATTATGTCAGAATATTTGAGATATATGTTGTTAGCATTATGTTGAAAAAAAGTCGTGTCATCAAATAGTAAACAATACTGGAATATCAATCATTTTCATATAAACCGAATTAAATTTACGTTAGTAAAGAGAACTTCAGGTTTCTTTACAAAGAATTTTATAATTTCACATAAATTTGACCAGATGGTTTTGGTGACATCTACCAAGTTAGTAACTTAAAATTATTACACTTAAGAAAAGTATTATTTCGCTAAAGGCAATATAGAACATACATATAAATGTTTACTTAAAATATTTTGTAATTAACTGTAAATTTTATAGATAGTTTTCGTCATAAACCGATGACATATGGAGAACTATTGAAAAAGGAAGTGTACTATATATACACTTTTTTTGTACTTATGGATTCAGCAACACTGCATATTCATAACCATAAATAGAAACAAACATAGGACTATGTTGAAATGGTTACAATTGATCTATTAAGATATAATCAACATCCCCTCTGAATTGTAGGCACATGACAGGGATTTCTTCTTGACCGTTTGTATTTCGTCTGTTTTCACCTTCGTGATAATATATTTAATTATAAACTTTCTAGGGTAACTGTTCTTTCTAAGAGTTTTATGAAGGGTGTTTAGCTCATCTTCAACTATATCTGAAGAACATATAGTGCGTATTCCGTAACTAAATGTTTTGATCAAGTTTTTACACAATTTAGTCTTCGATTAGACATTTGATCGAATTGTAATCGCACTATTATATCTCTCACCCTATTTGACCCGTATTCGTTCTGATGATGGATCTTAAATTTTCACTTAACATATATACAGATTCAAGTTAACTTTCTATATGAATCATATTAACATTAACAAGTTTATTCTATTTTATTTGACAATCCTAAATTTACATGCTTTAAACAATGTACTTTGCCTTTAACTTGGACATTATTTCGGATTATTAGTTTGGATATATAATTGTAGAACCTGACGAGAATTTATCGAAAAGAATATTTTTCGTTCATATATTAGTCTTTCAATTATTATTTCCTACAATTTCTCGTTAAAAAGTGAAAAACAAAAAGATACTTCGGTTACAGAAAATTACTTTGTTGAAAATTGTTAAGTATAAAGTTGGTATCGACACTTAAATTTCTGATTCTCAATCACATAACAATGGCAATTTAATTGCATACACTGGATACATTAGTTAGTAGTGTAATAGCAACCATTTATTATGGCTATTTGTTACAAGTAGTATCCGATAATAAGCAATGATTGACTAGTATTTATATCTGTTTTCTATAAACAGCAAATATGTTGTTATAAATCAATTCTGGCGACAAAAGTCCATTATGTGTTCTAGATACGAAACAACATCTAACTACATGTCACATTTGATTGAATGTATTCATGAAATATTCGAAAATCCTGATTCTATGAAATATAAAACACAAAATTGAAATTGGGAAAAATCAAAATCCGAAACATATGAAGTAGTCAGTAATATCGGTATTCCCCTAAACAAACACACTCACCTGATATATGAGCTTCAATAATGCAAGTGTTAATACCACTCACATTCATACCATTTCACGTGAAACACTGGTATTATCAACACAACCATGTCTAGTTATATTAACAATTTGGCTAATACTTGGACAATCATCGAAATGTAATGGTATTTAAAAGTACTTCACATACACTCAAATTAGTGATAACAGTAATAAATGTGACAATAAATGATAATAATAGTAATAATGAATTTGATTGTTTTTATGTAGGTCAGTGAGTATCTCGTTCACACAGAACCCTTAAACTATCTTTCCTCTCTCAGTCAAGTAACAAATATTCACATTGATATCACGTTAATGACAAATCACAAAAGTACTTGGCATTGATCCAAATTAGGTGATCCGTTTTGAGTTGTACATCCCACACACCTTGTATACTCATATTGTGTTAGTGGAGTGATATGACAATGTTTGTATTGAGTTAGTTAGACTTTTGACTCACAGTTGTTTGATTACAAATCGATGAGAACAAGCATCAACTCGTTTAGTGAATGAGTGAACAAGTGTTATAGTGTGAAATGTGAAGTTAATAAAACTATTGATTACAATATGAACTACTAAATGAATGCATGAGTGCTGAATTATAGATAGAGCCGTACTGCATAGGAGATCAGATCTTACATCACAAACTCACTTGGTTAATGGTATAAGTCAAAGACAACTTTACCAGAAAACAACCAAGTATCATGTAGATCAATATCTTACATCTGATTTTTAATACATTACATCAAATTGGAGTTCATACAGACTTAGTATTTGTCTTGAAGCACTGATATTCTAGATAATTTGCTTAAATAACTTCCTGATACTTTTGATTTCATTATCTACACTTTGGTCCCAAATGTGACAATTTACTATACAACCCAAGTATTGTTTTAATCCTGAATCAATGTTTTTTTTATAGTGTATTAATAGTTTACTATTTGAGGCTGAAAAATAAGATTTTCTCTTCTTGATTCAGTAATATCATTTCGTCTTCGTTTTCATCGGAAGCAGCTACTAATCATCAGATAGAATCAGTAAACTGGAGAACTACCGATTTTCCTGTTCGTATATGTTTTCACTGAAAATATAAGAGAAAGGTAAGGAACATTGTTGACTTCTTCAAAGAATGTTGGTGTTGAAAATTCACAGTGGACTTTAAACTGAGGTTTTTAGACATAGTGGAGTTCAAGCATATTGAACTAAATATCACTAATAAAGACTGTTTATAGTCGTGGACGTTGAAAGCTCACCTCGAGGCCCCAAAGTTCCACTTTTGATTCCAGATGAAGTTGTAGATGTACATTCAATATGAGTTCCATAATAAGATGAAACTGGTGTTCAGTGTTTACTGGATTTTAATAGTTGTTAAGCTGAAGTCTGTCCGTGATGTGAAACTGCAATTTCAGCAATTTTCTTAACACATATTAATAATAATAGTGAACTGTATTAAATAAGATAGGAAGGATTGTGAAAAACGCATTTTTAGTAAAGAATTAAAGAACGGTAGAGTGATATTGGAAGTAGTTGAGATATTTGGATGTTCCGTAGCTGAAAAAAAACATTGGGACTAATATCATTCAAGTCTTTACTGCTGATTGATCACTGAGTAGTAACTAATGTTATGTATGTATAATCCTTCTTTAGTGCTGATGAAATTCTGTTGATAAAGTAATAATGTGACCAACTAGTCTAAGTGACTCAACGTTGCATGTACTATGTTGGGATGCAAAGTTGTGGTTAGAGGTAGTCAACAGGAAACTTTAGACTCAGGTTTCTTACAATTTGATACTCGTCGGCAAGGCATATCTGTAATCTTGAAAAACCTAATGATTTCTGGTGGGTTCAATCCCATATCACCCAGCTTCACAGTCAGAAACTCATTTATTTACAATTGATTGATCACTGAGTAGTGACCAATGTGATAAATCTCAGTTATTTCTTTGCAACAATCGAATCTTATCGATCAAGTCACTTGTCGACTACATTCGATTGACACCTTACATCGAATAAGTTTATTTGCGGAGTAAGCCACCAAGGTTACTGAACTAACTATAGCTGGAGCTAGTTAAATGAAATAATACTGTCGCTATGTAAACCGTCAGTGACTGTGAAGAAAGAAGGAAAGAAAATTCATTATAAAATAAAAATACTAGTCAACTGATGAAATTTATCGCTCAAATTTACTTTTTAAAAACTCATCTAACCTAGGTTATTTGATAATAGTCCTGCTTATGGAAACTTTAGATAGTTAGTTAAGCTAACATAATTTTCTAAACCTTGACACCATAGTTTCTAATTAAGACTTTTAATTCATCAATTTATTAAAGACAACAAAGCATATATAAATCAGAAAAGAATCAAATTACAAGACAAAACAATGTTAATAATATGATTGTACAAATTATAATCAATTTGTTCACACGTTTTTAATTGAAGAAGGTATTTATTAAGAACAATGATATTGTATTGGTAGGTAATATTACTCAAATCATTGAATTGAAATTTACTGAGTGTTTTGTTTAAACACTGGTCAATATTCATAATTCTATTTCAATAATAATCATCACTTAATTTCAACAATAATCAATTTTGATGTTCGCTTAGCAATTAATTATGAGTTTAATACGGTTCAAAATGAAGATATATGATCTTACTTAAAATTCGTTATTACTTTCATTAAATGTATTGTAGCTTGATTCAAAGATTTTTATCATTTGTAAAATTTTAAATAAGATATTATTTATAGGCAGAGATGAATGATGGCTAGTGGTGTAGTCCAGGACGCTCATTTCCTCCTATTTAGGAGTTGTCAGATAGATGTACTTGGATCTCAGAGATGATGTTCATTCCAGGACTCAAACCTAGCAAGTGACTGATCGATTGCAGTCCTAAATATCAAAGAGAAGATTCAAACAACCGATACAAAAATGAATTAAAATTCACTCCATTTCACAAGCTAAAGGCTGTCTAAACTCAACAGCTAAGTGGACAACATGGCGTTTGAAGCGAGCGGTACTGGGTTTGAGTCCCGGTGTGAACACAAGCTCTGTTATGCAGGTAGATCCAGCTGACGAGTCCTAAATAGGACGAGACGCGCACTCTGAATTCACTGTTACTTATAATGCTTGTAACTTAGGGAACTATCGAGGCAATTCATACAGGATGCATATATGCCAATAAGAGACTGATCAATTGCAGTCCTAAACATCAATGTTAAGAATCAAACAACCAACTCAAAAATGAATTAAGATATCATTTTATTGAATTGATTAATGAAGTTTCACGAACAAACAGTGATTAATTTGGTTTTAAGATTACCTTCAGTTAATTGTTGTACTTTAAAATATATTTCTGTCTGTTACATTCATTTCTTAAAGTACATTTATTAACTACCGTCTCACTTTTCGTCATAAGCTACTATCGGGCTGAAAGTAATTATACGACTGTCCATTCACACCTTTTTCTGCATGCATTTATTTGGATTTTGATATGGAACAGTTTAATAAGTTGACATATATGACGCATTTTTCCAAAAGCTTTAAGATTATAATATTTGAAAGGAAAAAGAGCACACTTATAATTAATGTTTACATAACCAAGTTGAAAGTAATGAACATGATTATAATTATCGGAATGGGAATTTATGAAGATTGTAGTAATTTTAATAGTCGATTTAAGCTAGATCACCATTGAAAACCTGGAAGCACTGAACGGTCTTTTCTTCCTAGTATGGGTTGCGCAAGATCATTGGTCGATTGAAGTTAGACGTTAACACCGTCGGATGCCAGCCGACTCAGTGGTATAGAGGCTAAGTGTTCGCTTGCGAGGCCGAAGGTCTTGGGTTCGAGTCCCCCACGCAAGGTCGTGAATGTGCACTGCTGAGAAGTCCCATACTAGAACGAAACGGATATTCAGTGATTCTGGGTTTCCAATGATGGTCTGGCTTAGACCGACTCATAAATCCAACTGTTAAAATTACTTCTATGATTGTCAGCTGAAGTTTCACATACTATCATAGCTGGTTTACTCAACATGTAAAAGAAACGAAAATTAGTTTACGTACTGACCTAAATACCACGTGGTCAATTCATTAAAAAGGTAGCTGATCTTAACCATTAAATAACTTGTGAATGGAGTTTGAACATTAAATTATGTCCGTCTATTATTGAGTTCACTTTAAAAGAAATTAAACACCATAGTTTTACGCCAAATCATTTATTCAAGTAAATGTGTACCTTTAGTAAATGATAACTGAAATACTGGTATCACCAGTAATGCGGATTTATCAGTTTTTGAACTTACAGATATGACTTAAGACCTTGATTACAATGGCTTTGAATCAAGTGCTGTGATGGAGAGGTATTCATTTTCTATCTTTCCTTAACTAACGAGTTGTGACATTACGTCATACATTTAATTCAACAATTTATTCTGTCAGTATAAGGGTTATGGAGGCTGTGGAATTTTATCGACATCACAAACCTAAGTTAGACTACTATTGAAAAACGCTGACTGACTGAATTTACACTTGTACACCGTTCTTGCTTAACAGAACAAGTTCAAGGTTCGATCCGTCTTGGCGGGGTCGTGAGTTTACACTGCTAAGGAATCCCATTCTGGAGTAGAGTAGCTGGCCTAATTTTCAATAGCTGTCTAAAATAGACAGATTCATGATCTCAATAAAATGTATTCCATATTTCACTTCTCACTACTACTGATGTTACTCTTTTCGATCTTACATTAGACTTCTTGTCAACTTACTTTCTCTTTGTCATAATGCAAAGTATAACAAATTAAACCAATTTGCAATTAGATTAGATCTTATTTCGTTTATAACTGACTGTTTGAATGAATTACAATATCAGTCAACTGATTATTTACGATGACATATAACCACTTATCATCTGTTGAACATTCTTAATCATCAATAGTATACACATATTCTTATTTATGCTATAAAATCAGTAATCCCCATTGTTGTTTTTTTAAAAATGTCAGACTACAAATGACTTATTTATTATACTTAATCATAACTTTACTATTCATTTCATTTTTATTGTTTAACTAGTCCACGGTTAATTTAGTGTTCCATCATTCTAGTGAGACTTTTACCATTTTAATATTTAATTGTTTTCTATTTGTTGATTTATTTAGTCCGATTACATTATGCTAGTTGTAAATGGGTCAAATACTATTTTCTTTTTTTTTTTGAATAAATAAGGCAAGTCACTGCATGAATACGCATATATATATGGAGAGAGAGAGGGAGGGAGGGAGAGACATGTAGTGTACATGTGCTTGATCATTGAACTACTTAGATCGGATTATTTATTCCTTGAAAATTTTGCAAAACTAACAAATATTTATTTATTCAAATGATGATGATGGTGATGATTTGATCATATTGAAAAAATGATTAATTTGATAGTATCTTTGTCATTTTAATAAATAAATAATAGGGGGGATTGTGGAGATTTTTAGTAATTTTTTATATATAGTTGAAGTCATGAGTCAATTGAAGCTAGACCACCGTGGAAAACCTGAATCGTGGATGCACACTGCTGAGGAGTCGCACAATAGGACGAAATGGCCGTTCAGTGCTTCCAGGTTTTCCACGGTGGTCTAGCTTCAATT
>NW_017385987.1:900298-1009700 GCF_000237925.1 Schistosoma mansoni | reverse complement strand
ATTTATAATGAAAACCAGAACGCTTATTTGATTCTGTTCCAGACTTGTCGGCTAGATGTATCTAGGTCTCAATGTTGATGTTCATATACATGTGTATGCATCTATTGTAACCAATCAGTTGACATCCAGCAGCCTATACCTATAAAACGGATAAGAAAGTTTAAGTAAGTAATCCATGAATGTGGAATAGTTGATATATTTTTTATTTATTAACCTATTGAAGATTTTGAAAATATTATGTAAATATTTATTTATATAGTAATGTAGCTATAAATAAATCCCCAGAATCAATAGCTCTGTAAGTGTTCGACATTGGATGCTGACCACATTAGTTTTGGTGGACTCATTTAGCTGAAGGCGCTCGGTCATGCATCCGCACCAGATTACGTTTCAGAATGGCATGCGAAACATCTCCTACGATCATTAGCCAGATTAGATCAGTCACTTATCGATACATTGATAACTCACCAAATATATCTTCCAACCTCCTCGCTTCTAACTTTTGTTTTTACTGGGTGGGCGCGATTCGATTATAGGTGTTATGTGGTAAAGTGTCGTCAAACTACAATACTGGTGGTATATTCAGTAACTGCTGGGATGAGTATGCTAAAATTGAAGTTTAAAAGAAATCCTCTTCTATGATAACAATTTGCATGAAATATTGATAATCTACTCATCTTATGAAATTTCCCTTTTTAATCGACTTAAAAATAAGTAAGCGATTTCTTATTCCTTTTGCGATATCACAATCAGTATAACCATGTGTTGCAATTGACTCATTATTTCAACTTTATATAAAAAATAAATAATAGTTTATTTTAATTATCAGATTGATGAAGTTAAATATTACGATGAAGATTAATGACAGTTATATATTTATATTATTGTAGATATTATTATATATATGTATATTTAATTGATAAAAGGGTAACAAGCTGAAAATTAGAATTCACTAAAGAATAAATAACAATACATAGTTTTAATAGCGTGAGTTTTATGAACATTATTTTAATATGTATTCGGATTAACTTTATTTAGGGTATCACTGATAACTAGGGTATAGTGGATAATTGTTTTACTTTATTATGAAACTTTTCGATGGTGCGAAATCACCATCCATCTTATGAGCGAAGCAGTCGTCGTTAATGCTCTTAATGGTTATTGCTCAGTATTACTAGTTAATTGAAATCGAAAACTTGTACCAATGGTTAACAACTCAGTGGTCTCAATACTAAGCTCTCTCCATTAGACATGGACGTCGTGGGCTGTTTCCTTGGTGACGTCACAAGTGTACACTGCCAAGAAGTCTTGTATCATAATGCCAGGTACACCTTAATTTTCAGTGGTACTACAACTGTTGTCAGTTTATGATTAATGTTTCCTAACACGATTAGCTTCTTACACTTTAAACCTTTTTGGAATGGGTTGTCTCAACAATGGAGATGTGTAGAATATGGAATTTTCGGTCTATAAATCGTCAGAAAATTATCTTCTTCCTCCAACTACCCTACATCACACATAGTCCATCCCAATTTTAAGCCACTTAGACTTGCGTGAAGTGATCAAGAGAATTCCGTCAGGACAAAGATTAGATAAAGATGATATATGTTTCTACTCAGTAATTAACGAGTGAAAATTACTGATATTTATAGTCATACATGTTCCAAGGAGTTAAAATGTAAAGTATACAGAAACGTTCGAACTATGATTGTCAACTGGTGCAAATTCCAACATTTATGTTGATTCCATCTAATTCTAAAATTTTTTCATACGTAAACAATAAAAGTAGCGAGAATGCTAGACTACTATCTTTGGTTTCATCCTCATTTTTCAAAGATCTCAAATGAAATGAAACGACATAGGACTGTCTTTCGTTGATTTATCACTCCTCTTCGGATAAATAATTCATACATAATGTATTTCATAATTTTCCTATATTCATACTTTTATAATATACAAAAATAATATTCTGTTAAACTACTGAATGATTCTGTGTAGTTGAAGTTTCCCTTATTTTGCTGGCAAAAATGTATGTTCATTCTTATACAGTTCGTCCCTGAACATGTTAATAATTGAGTGATCGTTAATAATGTTTATTTACATATCTCCAAAAATGTATGTTATTTTACATCCAAATTTTCAAGGGATCGATTGAACTGTTCAATAAAATTGTTACAGACTATACTGAAGTTTTATAGGGTTTATTTATTTATGAATTATGTAAATATCTAGTTGGAATGTGTTGTTAGATTTAGAAGCTCCTGGTAAAATAAGATCTGTGATTATTAGTATTTGGATTTACAATGTCACTTAACACCAAGTGAATATCATCAACATCATCCAGTTACCATGCATTTGGATGTCTAAATAGTTGATTATATATACACTTGCATAAGTCATATTTATGAGATAAATAGAAGTACTGAAGTTTAAATGGTTGTAAGCAATTAATAGGGTTTCTATTACCTTTAACAAGCAAGCATATTTATGTAACAGCTAAAATAACAATGAAAGACAAAGGTTTAAAAAGAGGAGACTACGGCAATTAACATTATTTAATATGATCCGGCTTTCAAATAACGAAGGCAGTAATATTAGTTGAAAATCACAGGGACAGTTATGAAAATCCACACTTTTACTGACTTAAGGGAAATGAATAACCTGAATATTTTGACTAAGCTTATGGATAAAAATACTTTGTCTCAATTAATCACATATCCAAGGATAAAAATATTTACTTTAGACAAATTGTATCTATTTAAAACCCAGTGGTTGGACTTAAATATATTCATTATAACAGTTTTGGTTACTATAGTACACATCAGTTAATCTGCATTACGAATAAATTATTCTTGACTAAAACATTAATAATAAGACTGAGTATTAAAATCAGCATGAGATCTATGATCGATTTTATCATCATATTGTATCACAGTAACCTTAGTGATTAGTAATAATTCTAGTCAATGTGAAAATGACTTGCGCAATATGTAATATTTATGTGACAGGGATGAACAGTCTAATAACATGTGTTTACAACATGCAGATAAAATTAAATTTTTAAATCTTGATAAATTAATAGACATTTCGTATGTTTAATGTTATGGCGGAAATATATTCATATAAAATTCAATGCGGGTTAAATGTTTTGGTATGACTTGGAAAGGATGTACTCAACCAGTTTAATGTTTTTTTTGTGATTGTGCCTGAAGTTTTTTTGTGTCCCGATAGACTGGTGACTTGAAAATTACGAATAACAATAATGAAAGTGTTCAGAAGTATTTCTACAACATATTCTTTATGAAAATGGATTCATAATATTGTTCAGATACATTTCAATCTATTTCTTAGAGATGTAATTCCAATTTTAGTAGATATAAAAAGTTGGGTAGAGAAGAATGCAGGACACTTACTGCGTGTTTCAGATATTTTCTTTTCGGGAGCCTATTTTATACTACTGTATTCAGGTTATAAACTGAAAGAATGAAGGAAAAACTATCGTAGTGGGTCCAAAAATTTAGTAAACAATATCCAACAACATGTCACATTTGATTGAATGTATTCATAAAATATTCGAAAATCCTGATTCTATGAAATATAAAACACAATTGAAATTGGGAAAAATCAAATTTCGAAACATATGAAGTAGTCAGTAATATCGGTATTCCCCTAAACAAACACACTCACCTGATATATGAGGTTAAATAATGCAAGTGATAATACTACTCACACTCATATCATTTCACGTGAAACAATGGTATTATCAACACAATCACGTCTAGTTATATTAACAATTTGGCTAATACTTGGACAATCATCGAAATGTAATGGTATTTAAAAGTACTTCACATACACTCAAATTAGTGATAACAGTAATAAATGTGACAATAAATGATAATAATAGTAATAATGAATTTGATTGTTTTTATGTAGGTCAGTGAGTATCTCGTTCACACAGAACCATTAATCTACCTTTCCCTTCTCAGTCAAGTTACAAATCATAAAAGTATTTGGCATTGATCCAAATTAGGTGATCCGTTTTGAGTTGTACATCCCACACACCTTGTATACTCATATTGTGTTAGTGGAGTGATATGACAATGTTTGTATTGAGTTAGTTAGACTTTTGACTCACAGTTGTTTGATTACAAATCGATGAGAACAAGCATCAACTCGTTTAGTGAATGAATGAACATGTGTTGTGAATGTCAGTGTGTAGTCGACTAATGGTTAGATATAAGTGAGTTGATTGAGGAGAATTGTGAAGTATGCTGCATGAAATATGAAGTTAATAAAAATGTTGATTATGAAGATTATAATCAAGTACATACGTGAGTTATGTATTATAGATTCGGGTATGGCATCTTCCTTCCCACCACAAGTTAATGCAGAGCAATAGAAATGATCTTGATGTTTCGTTAGTTAGATCCAATTATTTGTTATATTTGTTCAAAATAGTGTTTAGTAGCTCTTGGTCCGTATAAATTCGGTTGTTCAGTTTGAACTATTAAAATAATTATGACCGACCTTCATTTTCATGCTTAACATCAAATACAAACTTAAAATCACTATCATTTAGTAGTAGAAGGAATATCATCTACTTTATACGATCTTAATAATTTTTGCTACTCATAAATTTCATCAATTAATTTATAACTAATCAGCTAATTTTATCTATAGTTGGACAACAGTAACATAGTAACATAAATTGATTTAGAGTCCAATCAGTTAGATAGGTTTCGTTGAAATCATAAAGAAATCTGTCAGATCAGTATTAAAGACTTGGAAACACAATGTCTAATTCTCCTTGCTTGATCTGTAATCAACTGAATTGAAATTGTCAAAATATTCCATAGATGCTTGTCATCAAAGTACTGAAGTGAACATTGACTGTTAACCAAAATAACACAAAAGAAGACATCTTTGTCTTATTTTTCGAATTCTTTGGACAATACACGTGATATTTGATAAGGTTTTGTAGTTTGGTTGGAGATGAATCTTAGAAAATACTCTCAATTAAATCGAAATTTTGACAAGTGAATTCCATTCAGTGAGATTTTATGATAAACGAACATTATTTGAAGAAATTTATCGTGAAATCTGAAAAGTTCTTCATATTACTCTGGATCTAATTAAAAACAGTTAATGTTTACTGGTAAGATTTCAGATAATTGTCGAATGATAATATATCTGTAATTAAGCAAAGATGGATAATGGTTAGCAGTGGAATCTGGGACGCGCGTTTCGTCCCATTTGGGACTTGTCAGCTGGATGTATCTGCATCTAAGAGTTGATGTTCACTCTGGTACTCGAACCCAGTGCCTTTCGCTTCAAACACCATCGCATTATCCACTCAGCTACTGAGTCCTGATGGCCACTTGCTTGTGCAATGGGGTGAAGTTTTAAATTCAATTAGTATTGTTTGTTTGAATCTCCCCATTGGTGTTTTAGGACTGCAACTGCTCATTCTCTAATTGGCATATGTGCATACTGTACGTATGGCCTCGATACAGCCCTATTTCACAAGCATGGTAAGCAAAGATGGATATTGGCTAGCAGTGGAATCCAGGACGCACGTTTCCTCCTATTTGGGACTTGTCAGTATGCACATATGCCAATTAGAGACTGACCAGTTAAAGTACTAAACATCAATGGGAAGATTCAAACGAACAATACTATAAATACAATACTGTAAATAGTTTCAAAGAATTAAATGGTGTCGAATTATTTGTGAAAAGTTGGAATTTCACGTGCTATATTTATTTGACATGTAAATATTTAGCATAGAGGTTTATATATTTGAAAATGGAGTTGATTCATGGTACTCAACAACTTTTTCATTCAATTAATAATATAATGTATCGGTATAGATCAGCTTACTAAATCTACTTGCCTTGTAAATAGCTAAAAAATAGATTAGGTTAAAATCAGTTACCCCCTTTTACTCATACTGACATTTACTAGTGGGATTCACTTAGTATATTTGAATTATCTGATGTATTGTTAATCACAGATTCAAGGATTGTTCCCATGGCAACCCATCTCCGATGCTCATTCAGTTAGTTTGTAGACATTCTGTTAATTTAAAGTCGATTTTCACCAAGAACTGACATAAGCTGGAGTACCTTTATGACACAATATAATACAACTTCTTTTTTGAGTGGTGGTACACCTCGCTTTAGACTTAGCTAGGTCCAACTTCCTGTTTCTCGCTAGAACTACAAGACGCCCACCTCGAAGTAATTTCATAGTCATACTCTGAACTATCATGCAAATCATTCTAACTTAGACCAGTTGGTGATTTCAATGAATATCAATGACCTCTGTATACCTATACTGATATGTTCATTATCAACTAGCTTCGACAGGATTTTTCCCTAGTTCTAGTGAGGAGACATGATCGGTAGGGTTCAACTTTGTTGAGTTTGAGGAAGGTAAGAGCCGAAGGTAGCATAGATAGTTGCACAACAGCGTGGATTGATTGTAGTTAGGCTAGTACACCATCGGGTCCCGACACAATGGTCTAGAAGTTAAGCGTTCATGCAATACCGGAGGTCCTGGGTTCAACTCCCAGTTGTGGGGCTGTGAGTGGGAACTGTTCAGGTGTTTTATACTAGGACGAGATGACCGTTAAATCCTTCTCGGCTTTTAATAGTCCTCTACCTTGGATCTGTTTGTAATTTCAATGAAACACGAATTTCATTGAAATCATGAACCGATCAATATTAGACCACCAATGAAAACCTGGGAACACTGGACGACTGCTTCGTCCTAGTATGGGCTCCTCCGCAGTGCGCATCCACAATCCCTCACAAGGGACTTCAACCCAAGATCTTCGGCCTGTCAAGAGAACGCCTGACGTATCAACCACTGAGCCGACATGCCACGGTGTTAATGTCCAAATCTAACGGATCCACATCATCACGTAACCAACTTTCATTGTATTCGGTGGATAACTGCCTCACACCCGATGCTCCTGGGTCCGACTGCCGTGAGCGAGATCATGGATGCACACTTCTGAGGAGTCCCATACTGGGACGAAACGACCGTCCAATGCTTCCACGTCTTCAATGGTGGTCTAATACTGACCGGTTCATGATATCAGTGAAACCCAACAATCTTCACAACCTTAGACTGAAAAACACAATTTGTCCGTATTTATGTTAAAAATGATGATTTGCATTACAGATTGATATTACTGATAGAAAATATAGAAAATAGCATTAATGCTAATAATATTTTATCGAATTGGATTTTATACGTATCCCATTACTATTCAACATCGTTCGTCTTGCTTTATACATTAAATCAGTTTATGAATTCTAACCAAATTGACAGACAAGTAGAAACGTGTTTTTTTTAAAAAAAAATACTAATTTCTAGTACCATGATGGGAAGAACGTTAAAATTAATTGACTCATAGAGTTGAAATGGTGGTGACCCAAAGGAAAGTGAACGTTAAGAGGGCAATTGTCATTTGGATTACATGTGTAAGCGTAAGGCTATAAATAAGTCAAAATTTGATTGGTCAGCTAGAATGCATGCGCCGTTCAGTTAAATTATTCATGTAGCTTCTGTTATCTCATTGGTTAAGAATAGAATTGAAGCCATATATATTTAGTGAAGTGAAGGGATGCTCAAATCTATTTCGTCAAAGTAGTATGATACCAGTTCATTCTACAATTACAAATCATTTCTCTACAACGAATTCTGAATGTGAAGGATTTGTCACATCAGACATAAAAACCGAACCATACAATATGACACCACCAACACGAAGCTCCACTATCTCCAGAAACTCTATGATGAACAGCTTACCCAGTCGTCGAGGTAGACGGTCGACAATACCACTGGAGATTCGTGATGAAGTTCGTCGGGTAAGAATGCAACTTTATGGTTTACGAGTATACATAGTATTTTTTTAAAATCACTGCTATTGAAATGAAACAACTTCGACCTTTCTTCCAACAGTTTTAAGTTAGTTTATTTTTAAAGGAACTAATCAAAATATAAAGTATGATTTTTGAAAATAATGACTACTTCGTACCAATTACTCAGCTTTTTTCAAAAACATTATTTATTATTCATTCAGTATTGTTTGTTTGAATCTTCCCATCGATTTGTTAGGACTTTTTTGCAACTGGTCAGTCTCTAATTGGCATATGTGCATACTGTGCGTATTGCCTCAATATAGCCTTAATTCACAAGCGTGATAAGCAAAGATGGATAGTGGCTAGCAGTGGAATCCAGTTTGACGCGCGTTTCGTCCTATTTGGGACTCGTCAGCTGGATGTACCTGCATCTCAGAGTTGATGTTCACTCTGGCACTCGAACCCAGTACCCTCGCTTCAAACGCCATCGCGTTATCCACTCGGCCACTGAGTCCTGATAGCCACTTACTTGTGCGATGGGGTGAAGTTTAAATTCATTCAGTATTGTTTGTTTGAATCTTCCCATCGATTTGTTAGGACTGCAACTGCTCATTCTCTAATTGGCATATGTGCATACTGTGCGTATTGCCTCAATATAGCCTTAATTCACAAGCATGATAAGCAAAGATGGATAGTGGCTAGCAGTGGAATCCATTATTTATTATTATTAATAACTTTATTCAATATTATACTTTTGGGTACAATATAAAATTTTCAGCACAGTGTTTCAACAAGTTTCCTTTTCTTATTGTTTGATCGGTCTTTATAATAAATATTGAAATCCTGTAGTGATGCTGAGTAATCGTCTTGTAAATGATTTGACCTGAATTCTTGAATTGTGATTACACCACAATTACGGTATATGTTTAGACTTAGTAAAGTATGAAGATAATCCACCTTGTCAATTGGATGTTAGCAGTTCAGGAATCGACATCTGAATAATGTTCATTCTTTTCAGTGCATATTGCCAGCCACCACAATATGTCTGATTGTGCTTTTTCTCAACTTGTACAGCGAAAAGTTGTAAACTTTTTATATACTTGCCTGAATAAGTTATGCGATTGATAAACATAATGATGTGTTAAAACAAAAATAACTTTTTGCAATATTTAGATGGTAGGGACAGGTAGCCCAGATATTCAAGCAGGCCGCCAATGCATCTATATATATATTTACTGAAACTATTAAGTTGAATCTTGATACAGATGCATATAAAGATTGGAATTTATCAGCTAATTAGTTCTAATTCTAGTCTTATAGAGATCACGATACTTCTAGACTACTAAGTCGATGTATGATGGTTCATTGTTCCAACATCAGTCAATTCATAATCATTATCTAATGTCATTGATTATATTCCACTCTTGATCTAGATAAGTTGAACAAGTTTTGTCTTCTCAAAAAAAAAACGTGAAAAACTTCATTTAAAAGTTAGTTATCAATCATCAGATAATAATTAATAAAATAGTAGAACTGTAAAGGTTCATTCAAGTTAAAAGTACTTTTTTCATTAAAAATTATTTATTTTCAGAAGGGTTTTTTGTGGAGATTTTAGTAATTTTATGGTTGAAATCATGAGTCAATTGAAGCTAGACCACCATGGAAAACCTGGAAGCACTGGATGGCCGTTTCATCCTATTATGGGACTCCTCAGCAGTGAGCATCCACGATCCCGTCTCGCGGGATTCAAACCCAGGATAACACTACAATAACACTACAATCATTTCATGTATATAAAGTTATATTTTATGCATTTTTGGAACATAAATGAATTATTAATATCTCTTATTATATTATCTAAATTGGGTAATTAGAATATTCATTACATGGAATATTTGATTTTTCAAAATTTTCCAATTAATTTTTCTTTTTTTTCAGTTAAAGAAACGGAACACAGAACGACAACGTCGTGCATGTATTTCAGATAAAATGAATGCATTACATAATTTAGCTATGAAATTAATTGGAGAAGATGTAAGTTCTTAACTAGTTTTTGGTTTAAAAATTCTGTTGAACTACAAAATACATAATTATTTTCTTACTTTTAACTTAATTTTTAACTTGATTGTATTGGAAGAATTAACAAAAAAAACACAATTCAAAAATTTATAAATTTATAAAATTTTGATCGAGATCATGAATCAACTAATGTTAGACTACCATTAAAAGCCTGGGAGCATTGGACGGTTGTTTCGCTCTAGTATGGGACTCTTCAGAGATGCGCATCCACAATGGTGGTCTAACACTGATGGATTAATGATCTCTATCAAAACTCAACGATCTACATAACCCTATACTGAAAACTTTTGAAATTATGGAATTTTTATCAGACAGACATATATTTAGATAGTTATACATTCAAAAGTAGTTTAAATAGAATATGAATATAATAGAAAGTAATTTATGCTCATTATGTATTTGTCCCATAGTCAAACTACTTAGGACAATAATAAGTAGTTCTTTTTGAAAATGAGAGGGAAGAATTTTAAAATATTAAAATTTCAATATTCATTAACTTTCAAATCCCTGATGATATTGTTGTTTTTCCAAAAACAATTTTTTTCCAGCCGTCAAAACACTCAAAAATGGAGAAGAATGATATACTTGGGATATGTTATACGATATTTGAAGGAATCGCCAAAATTCTGAAGGACAGGCCTGGTATGTTTAATTTATAATTTAGTGTTTCCTAATCTTCTGCTTTATTTTTTATTTAACTAACCGAAAATTTCGTTCTGCTGAAAAGTAAATAGTACTGTCTTAGGTATCTATTTTAACAAATAAATAAGAAATGGATGGTTTTCACTGGAACAAATCGCTTTCTCGAAATCTATACAAAACCAATCATTGATGTATGGTAACAGAGAAATAAAATAGACATTTAACATTCCATTGGTCTGTATTAGCAAGTATCTTTTATATTTACTGAGATTTGTTTAACTTCTAATCTTGTCTGAGATGGCCTTGACTCAAAATGTTTCATTTTTATGTGGGAACTGAATCTTAGAGATTAAATTTGAACTTAAACCAGTGAATCCTCGGTTACGTAACCAAAATACTGTTATTAGATATTTTCACAACAAATGAATATTACATTCATTTTGGAATCCAATACTAACTCCAAAACTAATAGTTTATTTTTTTTCATATCTTTTTTAGAATTACTATCCCGTTTACATAATCTTGCATCAGCTTCACAAGAAACAAAGAACACTAAGCCTATTTCTCATAGTTCAGATTCAATTAACATACAACCTAATGATTTGAATTCATTATCACAATCTTTTCATAAAATTGAACGAAATTCTATTCCAATGAATCCATTGAATCTTTCTACTTTTCCTTCAATTAATTTACATAATCAAGAAATGAAAAATAATTCCAATCTAAATAGTTCCATCCCACTTTCATCTTCAAAGATTTTAAATGAATCAAAATCTAATTTACAGTATGTTAATACAAAATCTAAATGTCATACATTTCGATTACCATTAAAATATCGTTGGTGTAAAATAGAAAATCAAAATACTACTGATTATATTCATACATTGGTTCAATCTCATAATGATGTAATTATGAAACAATGGAATAATCCTATTATTGATAATGAACAGAAAGAAAATATTTCACATTATATTGAACAAGAAAATGTCTGGAGACCGTATTTAAATTAAATTTCTCTTTTCTGAATTTTTATTATTTTTTTTACAAAAATCTTCATTTAACATTCCTTGTTACATATACTGAACAAACTAATGATTTTTCATCAGAAGAGGGTTTTGTGCTTCCAGGTGTTTCCCTGGTGGTCTACCTTCAATTGACTCATGATTTCAACTATATAAGATTAATGATTTATTTATTCAGATATATATTAGTTAATTTCTTTAATGATAAATTATTCCAATAGACTATTGTACATAATTAAAACAAAAAAAATGAATTCAGTTTTATTAATATTTATCAGATTTATATTTTTATTATTGTTATGAAGACAAGAAAAGGATATAAATAGAACAGAGACTGGTAGGTCCTGGGTTCGAATCTCGCGAGGTGGGATCGTGTATTCACACTGCTGAGGAGTCCAACAATAGGATGTCCAGTGCCTCCAGGTCTTCTATTGTGGTATAGCTTCAATTGACTCAAGATTTCAACTATGAGAACAACAGTAACTATTACTAATAGTACGATTACTGGAATTTATAAGTAATATAATATTAGTCTTGAAAGCATTGTTCTACTTAAGTGAAATAATCGAGTAAACGAGACTGAAGTTATTTAGTGAACAAGAACACTGGTGAGGACTATTTCACTTAAATCTGATAATCATGCAGTAAACAGTTAATTTGCAAACTATCAATCAGTTGTCTCAATCTTGACTGTTCCTTCTGCAAATATCAGTCCATCGTCTCTGATTTCATTGTTCGTCCATTTTCATACCGATTGCGTTCCATTCCCGTTCTTTCCTTATCGATCTTTTACTGAAATGCACTCAATGCCCGACCATAGTTATATACCACTTATGTGGATATAAGTAACCCACACCACAGTTAGACTTAAGGTGTTTGATAAAATAGCTGATATACGTATATACTATGTGATACTACCATGTGTCTCAATATGTGACACTCGTTTACTTACAAATAGGTTAGAGAAAGGCTAAAAGTGGACACACCAGGACATAATATCAGTCCATGTAAACATTGGGTAATGGTAGTAACTGTGTTGATAAGTAAGGATGACCAGTTTGGGGTCTGCATAATAATTGGGACTATTGTTTAGAGGTATTAAGTGATGTGACTCTGTAACAGTCGGATTGTCACAGTTACATTCACTCCTTATTTACATTCACAGTTTGAACTATAGTATTCTTTTATACATAGTTTCTCTTCATTATGATTTTAACTATATTTTCAATATTTAGTTTTTTTTCACGATCATTGATACTACTAGTATTTCGACTCGTTTGCTTCTCGTCATGTTTATGTGAATTTGAAAATGAGTAGTAGTTTCACTGAATTTTCTGACAGGCTTATTTGATAAATTTCAACAAATACTACATGACATAACATTTCTTTGTAAACTCTTTTTCAATACTTTAGTACTGAAATAAGTCAAAAGTTTCAACACACTGGTCACACTGAGATACATTGACATGAAAAATAAGTGAATTACAGATTTATTAGCTAGTCAGTGAATCCGACGATACATTTAAAATGTATTAGGCAATCCAATTTCCTTTTCTTTGTTGTTGTAAAAATGATAATTGTTAGTATTCGATTGACTACGGTTTAAGAGTGCGATTACTTGTGCCAGTAAATTAACTCTTTACCTATGCAGTATTACTACTAAGTTGTTCCATTGAATTTGCAGTGACCTTCACCAGTGATAAAACGAAAAAATGAAAGCTCTTACGGACCGTTCTCTTTCAAAGCTACCATCTCAACAGCATCTTGGCTGTGAAGGCTTTATAATGGCTATATCTATCATTCAAATCAGTTTACTCGCTCTACTTTAAATTCATTTTCATTCAGTGATTGTCTAATTGTATACATGAGGATATATAATTGTTAACTAGCTTGTCAAAACATGCATAAAAAATATGATATTAAGATGAACTGAGTGTATTAAGAATCAAATATGTAAGCATATATACTTGTTGAAGACAGATGGTCATGAAAAACTTTATCATATTCCCCATATACTAACTATGAGACATTGAAAATCCAAAATTTTTTTTATTGTACTGCGATACATTTAATAATAAAAGTATATAAAGATATATGTGACAAATATACACTTCAATGTACAATTGACAAAAGTCAAAAATCAGTATTCATTTACCCATGATGCTGGAAAAGTTTTAATATAAAATATAAGACTTAGTTTACAGAGAGGTTCATCAAAATCATTGAAAAACAGAAATGTTTTGATATTTGGAAAAGTCAGTATAGAGATTTGTGGAGATTATAGTAATTTTAATAGTTGAATTCATGAGCCAATATAAGCCAGACCATCTGTGAAGACAAGGAAGCACTGGATATCCGTTTCGTCCCAGTATTGGGCTCCTCAGTGGTACTTTCGTATCAAATCAAAATTTAATCTTTAATTAGCTTTTATCAATAAGTACTACTTTTGGGCAAATAAAAAATATTTTGTAGGATGGGAGAGTTATCCACTTTTTATTAATAAAATGAATAAATATTTGGGATGAATTTTATGTTTTAAAATGTAAGTTTTGAGCTTCTAGTTTTGTGTACGAAAGTGTTTGTTATTAGATGGTTGAAGGTAGTTGGTAGGATGACCTGACATTAAGTTTCCCATTATACGACATTCGTTGGCAAGGGATATCTATAATCCTGAGAGAAGTGATATTCCTTTTATGTTTTATTATAGCCTGTACTACAAAATATCTCAACCAACTATCTTAAATTCCACGTCAGATCTACTTCAGTGAACTGTCTAAATTATCTAACACCAAAGAAAGCCCACCATAATAACTAGTCACTCAGACTATTGGTCAGGTCATAATATGATCGATAGAATTTCATTGACCCTAAGAACTCGTTTACTTAGATTTAGTTGATAATCTATGATTGTTTGGTTGAAATATAGGTTTTTTCTCATCTTTTGTTTATTAAATATAATTTAATGGATTAGTGAAACCGAATCGGATATATAGAACTGTCTAGGATGAAAAATGGCAGTAATTAATCATTGCTAATATAAACTCATGAGCACAATTTTAAACATGGACGTTCCAGTCAGGCTAATCACGTGTTCTCGATCTGAGTTGTGTTGAAGTACTGTAGAATAGACACTGGGAGGGAATCTAGTGTAGATATTCGTCTAAGGCGAATTAACGTCCCATTCGTGTAAAAAGGAAAACGGATCGTTATGGCACAAACAGATCCGAATTTCACCATTTCTCTATCGGTAATCACAAAAACCCTTCCTCATTCGCCACATACTCACCTACACTATACACTTATAAACATTGAACACGATGTTTTGAGAATGAAGTCCCATTTCATTTAGTATCTCAATTTCACTGATTGTCATCAGTTAGCATGACAGTTGAGAGTCTCATCAATTATCAATTTGTGACACAGCAACACTGACTTACGTCATAACTGAATCAATCCTATTGTCTGTCAAAATATTCCTCTTAATTTCTAAACAGCAGTCATGGTGTGAAGAGAAACAATACTAAAACGTGACTTGTGTGAAATTGTAGGAAATCCAATGACCAGCATCAATCAGTCTACAATTTATATCCACTCACAATCCTTATGATCAGTAATAATAATAATAATCGTCATCAACAGTGAGATGAATGAATATATGAAATGTTTGAGGAGAATTCGTGATGAAATTGAGAGTGCATTAAAATGTGGGTATGAATTCTGTTGAGTATTCAATATGATTGAAATGATGAATAGAAAGCTGCACTCATATAATTGCTTTCATCCAATTAATTATATTGTAGTTTTGTTAATTTCCGTATATTTCAGTTTATGAATATTGGTTTAAATAAAAGTAATACAGTTTTCTCTAAAATCAATATTTCCATATATAAACATATATTCAGTTGAAACAGCCCATTTTGTGTAACGGTAATGCAAGCAAGAAACAGTTTTAAAATCTTTGTATTGATTTGGGCTGAAGCGAATAAACTGACAATACCATAGCTAACATGTTAATGAAAATTCTAGCAGCGAAATCAACTTATAGAAGATATTGATCTGACTCGAACTGTCTTATCAACTATGTTGAACAAGCTATATCCTCCTTCATTTGTCAGATCTGATTAGCATCAGTAATCCTCGAATGCTTTATACATACAATATATGCCTCGATGTAGTTGAGATGACATTTGTGCCATTTGCTTGTCATCGAAAACGGACACATGGATTCGAAACTTCAATCTGGTGACGGCCAATATATTACACCTATGGATTACTACAAATTGATGATATAAATCATAATAAACTGGTCATATTTTTATAGCTTAATTGCAACTTTCGAACATTATGAAGTGTAATTCGTTGATAAATTTCTCCAGTAAATTACATACTGAAAGACATATTGTCACTATGAGTTGGTATCCAGTTTACCAGTATGTGGTCGACCACTCCTAGAATACTTCACGCTTATTCCTGATAGTGTTTGTATAGAGGATAAATTAAGGTTGGAATCCGTTCAGAGACAATATACACTTCTCTTTCTTTATACTCATTAAATCTTAGATTATAAGTACACATGTAATCAACATGGACCGGATCATACTGAAATACATGTGGCAAATATATTACGTAGACAACTTTTGAATGAGAAAACTTAAAACAGTCGACTATTACAAATCAGTTCGTTACATTTAATAATACCATATATATCAAGCTGATCATGCTTGAACTATGATGGAGGTGACTGTTGGTCCTCAATGTCTGATTTATAATACTGTCGAATCCAGTTGGTATTATTTGGGGTCTATGAATCTTCTAGACATTAAGTTTGCTTATGTCATCTTATTCTCGATTTGTGCAAACCTAACTACATTCAGCCGGTATATTTTTACTTACCAGAATTTTTAATAACCGTTGATCAGTGATGTGCTTCATAGTAAAGTGAATACTGTCATATTGTTTAGGCATATTAACTACAGCAACACAGACTTTCAAACTTTTGTGAGTGTGATTTCTTAATCTCAGTAGAGTTCTGTATTTATCACCATATATTAATGACAGAAACTGATTATTTATCATTTATTGAAAATATGGATAATTTGATCATTTTTCTAATTTTAAGACTGGGATTATTAACTTTTTATGGGGATAAATGGATTTCCGAAACAAACAGATTCGTAGTTATTGGTTATGAGTGTTTTGTTTCGTAATTCTATCTATTTTAATTATTCGGACAAGCGTCCATATCACGGTGGACGTGACACGTTTCTTCTGTTATATATATAATCTAATTGTCATCTGACTTGTCTGCCCAAAAATATATCGTTCCTTCTAAATATTGACAGTTTGTGTTTCCCTACAACATTGAAAAAAGCTTGTTTTCATTATCGTTCGACTATGTAGTGGCATTCTCACTCTTATGAGGCTTTCTCATGAAAATAATTTAAGTTACACACTAGTAGTAAATCTAACTATCTGATTGTTGTTAAGTTAGTGATCACATCAATTTATTTGAAATGATACTGCGATTTATAGTTGGTTTTTTAGTTAAATTTTCATCAAAATATGACTTATTTAAGATCGGACAAACTTCAATGTTCTCAAATTTACTTTTGTAATAGATAAATTCGTGATTTTCAATCGAATTCAGCGTAAAAAATCTTTTGTTCAAAATGTAATACGATGTTTTCTTTGAATAAATGTGTCTAATGTCAGTTAAGGAAATACATAACGCGATGGTGTTTGAAGCGAAAGGTACGGGCTTCGAGTTTCAGAGTGAACATCGACTCAGATGCAGGTACATCCAGCTGACGAGTCCCAAATAGGACGAAACGCGCGTCCTGGATTCCACTGCTAGTCACTATCCATCGTTACTTACAATGCTTGCGAATCAAGACCATATCGAGGCAATACACACAGTATGCACATATGCCAATTAGAGACTGACCAGTTGCAGTCCTAACACATCAATGGGAAGATTCAAACAAACAATACTAAATGAATTTAATACATTCTTATTTTAGACATATATTTCTAACTACACTATCGAATACTAATGAAGAGTAAGAATAATTACATTCTATCTCGTTTTTCAGCTTTAATGTGAAAAAATAATCTCACTTACGAGTTATTTTCAGTAAATCTAACTGTTATGATTACAACATTGATTAATATGAACTGATCTTGATTAATCTGTCATATTACGTAATTAAGAAACCTAGTTTTCACCTTTAAAATTTCACATCTCAAATTAGGAATCAGAGCAAGTTTGAAGGAACAAATAACTGTGTAGTGAACAAGAGCACAAGTAGGGATAAACAAATGTATTCGAACACAAAATTACAGAGTTATTTGGTAAAATGTGAATACCATTCGTTCAAAATGTCTATCAGTTGTCTTAGACTTTGTTGTTCCTTCATTTCCATACCAATTGCTCTCTGTTCCCGCACTCTTCTATTTGATCCTCCCAACCTTCTGCTTCCAGGTATTCCACTTTCTAGCGGTGTTACATACGACTTATATCTGTCGACATAAGTAGCACACATCACATGCGAGACCGAAGGTTCTGAGTTTGATTCTCATTCGCAGGGTCGTGGATGCCCTCTTTTTAGGTGTCTCATACTAAGATGAAATGTCCGTCCAGTACTTATAAGTTTTCAATAGTCGTCTAACTTAGATCGATTCATGATGTAAATGTAACAATAATAAGTTGTATGAGAGCACGTACGTTAGAATACCAATTTTTTGTGAAATATCTGTCTACTATGCTGAACAGCTATTTAAAGGGAGGGTTTTTAGTGTACCGTTAGGGTTATCTATAAGTATTTAGAGGATCATGAGTAGAAACTAACATAGTCTCAAAAAACTACAATAATAAGTTTGTTTTCATCTTCGATCTTCCTTCTCTCAACATAACCCTCCGTTTTTACACATTTCTTACACTACTTATTAATATTCAGTAGGGCGTTTGTGTTCACATAACTTTTGAGCATTTAGTATATTATAGATCTTTTATTATATATTCTTGAGTATTGGCGTAAGCTGATAATCTTCAATTTATTTATTATTGCGATCGGATCTTCTGAATAACCACGAAAGACATTTTGAATTCTAGTATATCCGTTGAACTTTCGTCTCCTGGTAACAGTTCTCATATCATAGTATTCTTCTTACTCATTTTGACGTTGTCTGCCATTGTAATTTTGACATAGCTATTATTTGTCACTTGTCGTATGTTGTTACAAATAACCCCGTATACTTATTTTATGGAGAATACATTTTTGGTTGTACAAGAACTCAGTAAATACTGCAAACACTTCATTAGTTGAGATTTATGTTGTATTTCATATAATTTCATAATTATAGTACAGTCTTTATGAATAACCTTACATTTTGGTCTGCTGAATTTTATGCATCAATTTATTGTGTGATTGAAGCTTCAACGAGGGGTTAACATACATTCTGAATACTTTTAGAATATTGAAGAAGACAAGACAGTAATGTATTACTTAAATCATTTAAGTCATATCAGCATTTCAAACGATCAAATCTATTACCGAAACACATACTCTGTTCTATTCCACTGAATTGAAAGGTGTAAAATTAAAGTTGACATGTCAAATAACCATGATATGTCACTATATGTCATTAGTTTTTCTATTGTTCAGCTATTTTGAGAATATTTCATGGAATAATGTTAAGTATAATATTACAACTAATAATGTTAGGAAATGATATCTTATTTCTTTTCATATATATATACTACAAAAGCTAACGAATTTGTCTAATAATGTGTTTGAGTGCTAGTACAGAAAGAATTATATGAATTATTTTTATCCTGTGCTTCGTAAATCAACGATTGCTATAGTGTTAGAAGTGTTCATATATACTAAACAGTTCCTGTTGTGTAGAAACTTGGATATTAGGCCAGAACAATAGATTCATCTTCCTGAAATCACCTTATATGATTTACGGTCCCGATGATTAGAGTGGTATAAAACCAATGAACAATTTTCTAATAATCAAAACGCAGAAATGAACAACTTGTAGAGTGTTATAACTTGTAACTTTGCGTCCCTATTATCATATGGAGTAATAATACTTGCAAATAGAGAACAGTGATTTATCGCCCAGACCAGTGACGCATAAAACCCGTACGAGCAGTCTAGAGTACTTATAGGTCCTTCTTCCTGCCTAGCTCTGTCTGTTATGTCCAGAAACACAAATCTCAGCCTTCGCAATATATGCAAACTAAACAGACCACATCGTGCCATAAAATAGTAAGTAACATTTGTACAAGATCTAGCCAGAAGTGGCTGTGAATGTGAGAGACTGTAATTAATAGACTGGCCATAACTCAAGAACGGTAAATTGTATAATAATAGTCTATGGGTCGAAATAAAAATTGTAATAAGCGGAACATGAATATTCATCGTTTAGCCACTTAACAAATTTACAGTAAAAATATATGTATCTTATTGGTCCAGAAATAATTGTCAAAGGTTACCATTCATAATTCTCGTCGGGACATAACATAGAGTACCTATAAAACTGAACCCACCAATAAAGATGACTTTTTTCTTCATTAGATTATAAAGATTATCCTATTGGAAAAACTGGATTTAATTTTACAAGAAAATATAAGCAAGATAAAATCATTGAGTGGTAGTATTGAATTACAGATAAATAAAATACTTTTTAATAAACATCATTGACCATATTTTTGTATCCTCCTACTATTTACATTTATGTAAAATTATATATTTTCGTGAATTTGTTTAGTGACTCTAATCGACTAAACTTCAAATAGTCTTCACTAAAAGATGTTTTGGGTTTATGAAAACGTGTTTTACATAAATTCCTGAAAGAGTAAATGAAATGTGTGATTTGTAATTTAATTTAAATTATGTATTTCAGAAAAATCTTATACTACTGAAATAGTATAAATTTTCTTGGGAAAATTCTATTAGGTTTGTGAAAATTAAAAAATTAAATTATCATAATACTGGGATAAATACGTAGCGTTTTAATTAATTCACACAGTTCAGTGATTGTTGATTTTCCGATACATATGAAATGAGATAAACGGATTTCTCAGAGAGGTATAACATCGAAATAATAACGCTAATGTTAAAATCAATTCTTTAAATAAATAATCGAAATTAAATAAGAGATAAATTTTTTATATAGTTGAGGTCACGAGTTAATTGAAGCTAGACCATCATGGAAAACCTGGAAGCACTGGTTGGCCGTTTCGTCCTATTGTGGGACTCCCCAACAGTGCGCATCTACCATCCAGCCTTGCGGGATTCTAACCCAGGACCTATCAGTCTCGCGCGCTAGCGTTTAGCCTCTAGAACCATTGAGCCGGCATCCAACGGTGTTAATGTCTAACCTCAACCAATCCACAAAATTGCGCGACCAAGAGATAAATTGTTGGTTAACACTTGTACTAGATAAATATAAGCATCTTGTATAATAACCCGTTTTTTTTCATTACGACATTGAATAATTTTAAAGTTGGGAGTTAATTCATACATGATAAAATCCCTTAAATAGGAATAATATATTTGTAAAAACTCAGCGAATGAATTTGAAGTGGATCCAACGTTTCGCTTGGCAATCTGGTTCAAGCTTTTTCAAGGAAATAATATTTTTTAAATCAACTCGGCGCCCAAATACTATGGATCTATTTGCTCTAATTTAGACAAAAGTTCTTATATGTGATAAAATTCCCTTCAATAATTATACCAACTGGAATAAACAATAAACTACGCTTAATATTTCAAATTGAAGACTATAATTATTTATTTTATATATGTAGTTGGATTTATTTAAATGAGGGCAAAATGACCAGCATTCTTTAAATGCTATATGAATTAAGTACAGAGATTTATTTCAGTAATACAAGTTTATAAAAAATACATTGACATATAATTTTAAATACTTAGTTCCGTTATAGTGTGTGGATTCTCTAAAATCTTTTTCTAGTGTAAAACGTTGTCAAACTTACCTTCCAAATTAGAAAACTGATAACTGGAGTAAATTAACAGTATCCATAAAGTATTAATAGTTTCAAGCTAGAAAGAAGATACAAACATGCTATCAGACAAGTAGAGAGACAAACAGACGGCATTATTTTCTACATTGATAAGTGTTATATTTTAATAGTTGAATTCATGAGTCGATGCAAAGTGGACTACCATTGAAAACATGAGAACACTGAACGGCCGTTTCATCCTAGTATTGGACTTCTCAGCAGTGCACACCCACAATCCTGCCTAAAGGGCTCGAATACAGAATCTTCGGTCTCTTGAGCAAACACTTAACCTCTAGACCACTAGGCGGTCATCCAATGGTATTAATGTCTAACTTCAGTCGATCCTTGATTTTGCACACCCATTCGTCCATTGTCTGAAGTAGACAGCTGCATCTATCCGACACGGATTGAACTCCACTAGTCACGACCTCCTATTGAAACTACAGGAAATCCATCTTAAAGCTAGTCACTAGTGACCACATTATTATTATTATCGTTTCATGAATTCAACTATGAAAATTACTACAATCTCCATAAACCCCCATTTCGATAATGTCATACTGATTTGTAGAGTAAGTAACAGTATTTCTCACCAATGAAAGTTTAAACAAATATTAATAGTTATGAAGAGTAGATCATAAGTTGGTTGCTGATCAGCTTTAATTACTAATAACTAACTAGCTAAATAAAGTATACTGTAAATTTGCTAATTTTTAGATGAATAATTTTCTTTTTTCGATGATTTTAAATGAAAACTAAAGTTTAGAACATAGAAAAAATTAATTATTTTCCTATAATTAAATTATTTGAGAATAAATGAATAATGTTATCATAATAAGCAGAGATGGATAGTGGCTAGCAGCGGAATCCAGGACGCGCGTGTCGTCCTATTCGGAACTCGTCAGCTGGATGTACCTGCATCACAGAGTTGGTGTTCACTCTGGTACTCGAACGCAGTACCGTTCTCTTCAAACACTATCGTGTTATCCACTTAGTTACTGAGTCCTGATAGCTGCCTGCTTGTAATATGGAGTGAAGTTTGAATTCACTTGGTATTGTTTGGTTGAATCTTCCTATTGATAATTAAGACTGCAATTGATCAGTCTCTTATCGACATATGTGGATACAGTGCAAATTTTCTCGATATAGCCTTAATTCACAAGCAGTATGCACATATGCCAATAAGAGACTGATCAATTATAGCCCTAAACATCAATGGAACGATTCAATCAAACAATACCAAGTGAATTTAGTGTTACCATATGTTGAGGTATGTTACATTCTTTATATTGTATAGTATAAACATAAACTACTTGAATTTGACATTTCACTTTGATTTTCAATAATTGCTTGACATTTAAAATGAAGTTTATAAAATGATATTCAATATTTGAATATAATATTTTTTAACTTAGGAATTAGATAACTGAAAAAAAGGAAAAAAAACTAAACCTAAATGTCACCTTTTTTCATTGATATGAATCATAATTAAATGATGAATAATTATTTACCATAGAAACACTCTTCTTATGTTTATTATTTGAATATCTTCCATTAAAAAACACACACACAATTAATTCTTAAAGATGATAAACATTGATTAAATTGTATCATGGAATGATTACTATGAAAAATGCATGTGAACAAATGATATATGTGATAGAAAATTCGGTGAAAAATATTGATTAAATTTATCTAAAAGATCCAATATCTACAAAAGTGACTTAATAATCATGACGTTCATTTAATTGATGGATCTTCACTATATTATTAATTTTCATTATTATTTATGGAATGTTAATGCTGATTAATTTTTAAGGAATAATAAAAAAAATTTATAATCTCCTGGTGGATACATGGAGAAGTTGTGAAGTCAGTCAGTCAGTCAGTCAGTCATAACGTACAATTTCGTACGTACGTACATCAGAGTTGCCATACCATATTATCACAGAGATGCAGTTGTAGATTCAAATCCTATAATAGTAGAGGTAGTAAGAGTATAAGCAGTAATAGGAAAGATTAGTGTTTGAAGATGTTATTGAAGGAGTATAATCCAGTGAAATAAATTTGGAAAAAGAAAAAAGGAAAGGGACATGAAGAATTCAGAAGATTAAAATTTCGGAGAACGCAAAGAGTGTAGTTTTATTCGTATCGAGATATTATCAGTTTATATATTCTAAAAATACTACGAATTATCTAAGCAATTGTTTTTATTAAAATATGTGTAAATTGTTAAAAACAAAAGTAAATAACTTTAACACTTAACCACTGTTCATAAATATAAACAAACTTTATAAATAGGTAATACTTGATGAAGGGTTGAAACATATTCTTCACTGTTAATAAGTTAAACTATAGGCTTTCTGAATAATAATTCAACTAGTAAACATTTGTCTATTTCTTTAGACTCACATAAAGTTGAAATAATGCCAGCACGTTGATCCTGCATTTTTGTATTTGATTGGCTCATTAAATTTGAATGCTATGTGTGTGCTTTTATAGAGAATTGCTTCAACAGATTTAGATTCATTAACTAATCATGATGTTCCACTCGAAAAAATATGTCGAAACGTTGGAATCTTTCTTCAGATAATTAAGTGAGTCAAAGTCACTTTTTACATGTAACTTTTATAATTTTTTTGTATTTAGCTGTAATCAGTACATCTCAAATATTCGAATATTATGTTACCAAACCGTGTACTGCTTACATATTTTGGGGTTAACCAAAGCTAGACATTAACACCGTTGGATGCCAGCTCAGTGGTTTAGAGGTTAAGCGCTCACGCGCGAGACTGATAGGTCCTGGGTTAGAATCTCGCGAGGCGGGATCGTGGATGCGCACTGCTGAGGAGCCCCACAATAGGACGAAACGGCCGTCTAGTGTTTCCAGGTTTTCCGTGGTAGTCTAGCTTCAACTGACTCATGATTTCAACTATAGAAAAAAGCTATATTTAAAAATTATTTATAACTAAAGAAAAGCTATGAAACAATACTTCCACTAAATTCTGAAAATATATTTCTTGTTAGAAAATACATTTTCTTATCACTAAGGATTAACAGGCAAATCATTTAAAACCAAAAAACAATAAACCATTGTTAAGCGGGATTATTTAGAATTGTTCACCGACGACTTAATTAAAACTGAGATATCATTTATACAAATGACTAAATGACATATGTCGATAAGTTACATTTCTGATAAGACTGTAAAATCTTAGAGAATTTTCATATTTACCTACATTTGTATAGGTTCATAGATTGTTACTTTAAATTGACCGTATGTTGTATCCCAAGAAGATTAAATTATGGGTAAATTCTGGGAATTATTTATAGACTGTTATTGTATGTATATTCTTATTGTGTAACTATTAGGTAACTAGATTATATATATTTATATTTCTTTTATCATAAGCTTTCAAATGACCTGATTGTTATTATTAGGCAATTTACTATTCACAACTTATTTTCAATCTACTAGTTACAGTCTCTCACACTCACAGCCACTTTTGGTTTGATCATGTGTACTTGTTACTTTTTTAAAGTTGTGATGTAGTCTGGTCTGCTTGTGTATAAACCAAGCATTTCTGAAGTATACGATTTATACAGTGGAAGCTGAGATTGTATTTTGAACTTAACGAACAAGACTAGGTGAGAAGAGCCAATAAGGACTCAGAGTTGACTCTAGGCTGCTCGTACTGGTTAACTCACCATTGATGTGACAGTACCGAAGTCATATAAATCGGTGTTCCAATTGCTGATTTAGTCACAAGTCATTTGACGGAGCTTATGACATAACATCATGTGAACAATCATATCAGTTAAATAATTGAAAAATGCTTTCATCATTAAAATACATTCAAAATTTTCAGTAACTTTTTATTCTATTAAAAACATTATTTCATATTAGCAACAATTTCATTAGTAACATTTTTTTGTTTTTATTTTTATTTAACCTGTTGTTGTTCTACTTCACCCTTTTTTTAACTTTTTAATGTGATAATTCAATTTTAATTTATTCTTATTTTTCATTTTGAAATTATTTATTTCCCCCCTTTCCTCTTCTTCACATCACATTTACTACAACTTCATTGAAGTTATAAAAAAAATTTATGTATCCCCTATTCTATTTATATCTATGGATTGTATTTATTCCTTATTTTTCAAGTTGTTATTATTATTTTGTTTGAATGTAATAATTTCCCTTCTCAATAATTTTAATTTTTATGTTATGTAATCAGTGATTCTGTATCCATGTGACCAACTTTAAGATAATATCTATATTGGGGGAGGTTGAAATTGAATGGTTTCAAAGTGTTAGTTTCATGTTGTGATTTAACGATTAACAACAAAATTTATTTCAATGTTTGATTGTTTCTAAGTTTTCAAGAGTTATTTTCCTTGAAAATCTGTGATCAATTAATTTTTATACAACCTCTTTGGTTTATAAAAATTCTAGTTAAATAGTGAACAATGATTTTAGGTTACTTGATAAGATTTTCTAGAATTTATAATGTACTTTTGTCTGGATCTTTCACAGAAAATTGATTAATTGTCTGTCTGTACACATTTTTTTTCTTTTATTGGAAAATTATCGATGTATAGCAAAGTGCCAAACTATATTCACAAAAAACCTTGTTCATAAGCTGAGAACTTAAGTTTATTCTTTCGATAAAGTTGTGTGAAGAATTAAGTTGATTGATTCTCTACAAGAGAATCAGATAAAATATTCGAAAACTTTAAGAAAATAATATAAAAAATCCAATATGATTGTTGTCCTTACTTCATTCGGATTAAATTTTCTTAACTATACTCATTTGTATTTAACAATCTCACTATGGTAGCAACAATAGAGTTGTGACTACAAGCTTTATTAAGCGCCGTTGAGGGTTTGTTATGTTGTAAATTATTGATTACGTGGAAAAACACCGGGTGAACAAAAGGCATTGTGCTAGCTTTAGTGTAACTAAGACTTCTACTATAGTTGATTGGTTGGATCCCCTCACTGATATTTGCGACTGTAATTGATGAGTGTCTTTGGCAAATATGCATCCTGTGTGGATTGCCTCGGTATTATCATTAAGGTGCATTCAGCTGACAAGTCCCAAATAAAATAAGATGTGAGTCCTTGTATTCTCTGCTTGCCACTATCCATCTCTTCTTCTACTATGGTCTTTGGATCTTTTTATTGGTTGTCCCCTTATTATTGATTTCTATCGTCAAACCTGATTACCTAACTGATATCGACGGATTTCCAAGTGTTTCTCTGTTCTAAAAGTAAATCTCTCCAAGTATATGGAGAAAAAGATTCTTCTTAAAAAATTCGTGTGTCATCATGGTGAGTGGAGATAATCATGTATCTGTCTTTTCTGTAAAGTGTAGAAGAATATTCACACGGTATTATATATATATATATATATATATTGTAACAAACAAATCAAGAACCTGCTAAACACATTTAGATTATGCTTAATGCATAACAAAGTTGTTTATGAACTAGAAATTACATCAATCGGTTTAATGAAAAAAGTGAATTATCTATTTTTACTATTTAATTGTTTAAGTAGTTTGGATTATTCACAATATTTCCACACCATTAAACGTTTTCTTAACAAAATTATTGGATATGAGTGAATAGCTTGTTCAGTTCTGATAATGCATTAAAAACTTAAGTGAACGTACAGTTTATTGAGCATACATGAACACCACTGATTTATAAAATAAAAATCAGTCAATAAGATTAATTTTGATTATGTTTCGATGCTGAAGTGACTATCCATGATGGAGAGTGTTACAAAAGCTAACCTCTAGCAATCCAAAGAGCTACAACAATATGCCTTAATACTTATGATTCATGGGTTGATCATTTTTCATCTCCCTCTCCCTCCCTCCCTCCTTCCCTCTCTCTCTCTCTATATATATATATATATATATATATATATATCATGATCATTATCAAAACAGTAGTGTTTTTCGAAAGAATAAATACTCATTGTAATTATCGCATTTCTTTTGATGTACACCTATCGATTTTAATGTTGAATAACCTAACTGTGTACATATTGAAATAAATTTTTCAGGTTTTAAGTTTGTTTTCATTGATTAGTTATGTGAATTATCCAGAATTCTTTTTATTATTGGTTTACAATCTATTCTGAATCCAATTACCACTGATTTATTGTGAGTGAACCACGGTTTATATTTGACTTTTTAAGAAATGACAGATTATTTCATTAAAATTTAAGCATAAACTACATGACATTATAGAAAAATTGATGGAAAATGTTTAGGACTATGAATGAATTGCGTTCGGTGTTTGTTGAGTAATATTTTACATACAGTCAAAAGTCAAGTTGGTTCACTGTTGGAATATCATACATATTTTTGTGTTGAGACTTCTTCACCATGATTAACTGTATTGTATTAAGTGGAGGGTACATTATTATTTTCTGTTTTAATTTACTCCTAATGTTTTAATATTCCCTCTCAAAAAATGTATTTTTTTATGAAACTGTTGTTTCTATTAATCTACTTATGTTGAGTTTAAATGGTTATCTACTTAACGTACTTCCCGATGAATACATTCACCTACAGTTATTATTGTTTCTGGATTGGCATACATCTGAAAAAATCGTGTTTATCCCTTTAAATTGGTATAGATTATCATCGTTAATTTTATTCTGATTATTTAAATGTTAATCTTGCATGCATTCTAACTAATTAAACTGATCTTATCATAATTTATCATCTATAGATTCTAATAAGAATTTGTTATCAGTAAAACTTTTGTATAGATTGAAATCGATATTTTTGTCATAATGATACGATTTGTTAGATTTTATCAGCTTTATCGATTCCAATAAGATAATTCCATCGATTTCCCTAATTTATTATACGAAGTTTCGAGTGAATAGTTTGATAGACATAGGGTATCGAATATAGAGAAGATACTATTTGTGAAAATTATATTTGAAATAACCTCAGTGATTGAAATTTAAACAATTCCAATGTTTCATCCAGTTAACTTGTCTGGAATTTTTCAGAGTAATAACTAAAATCAAAATTATCAAAGAATTTATAACGTTTAAGAATCAAATGAGGCTAATACTAAGTGCCTATCCAATCATATTTAGATGTTGACTTAAGTAAGTAGGGCAGTATGAATCGTTAAGTTGTAAATCATGTGAAAAGTTCACAATGCGAAAATAAAGGAATGAGTGATTGTGTAAGTTTGAGTTGTTAATAGTCGATATTAGGTGTTAATTTGTTTTGATTAGAAATAAAAAAAATAAAAAAATAGTGATCAGAATAAATTTCCCTTTTTTTAGATGGTTTCTTTTGAAATGGAAGGCGCTTTACCGCTATTCAAGACTTAATCAATACTAAAAGTTTGAGGCTGGTGGATTCTTATATTTTGGCCTACAAGTATTTACAATAAAATCGACTAAGCTAATAACAAAACTCAAATGGCTTAAACTGAAAAAGTCATGTCACTGGAATGGAATATGAGCTCTCAAGAAACAGTATTATATATATAAGCACAAATCTTTCATAGAATATTGCATCTGCAATCATGAGATGGATGACAAAACAGTAACAATTCTTAACCACGCTTCGATATCACAATTACAAAGCTTTCTTCTCTCGTAGCCCCGAATACTTCAAAATACAAATTTTGTAAAGAAAGCTTATTTAATCGAAGGATAATTTACATTCATTTGTATACCGACCAACCTTAGTCGTTATTTACTAAAAGATATGTCAAACGGAACAGTCGTTACTTGAATGAACAATCACAGTAAATAAATCAATACAAATGAGAATACACTAGAAGTCAACTGAACGAAAATGAACTTAAATTAATGTGGGGATTCTGCGAGTGACTTCTTCGTCATAGTTTGTATCTGGGGATTTAAATTACTCAACATGTCAGTCATCAATTAAATTCGATTTCTTCTAACTAGTTGATTCTAATTTCATGAAATCGTATATCATTTACGTGATGCAAATTAACTAAATGAAAGAAAGTTTAGTGAATTGAATTTATTTACTGCTTATATTTTACTGTTAACTTATTGTTTGAATGTGTGTTAAAATATTGAAAAAGTTCAATTACCAATTAAATCTTAAACATATACAAATAAAGTTGACCATCACATTTTATATAGCAAATAAAACTGGAAATGTTAGTATATTTTCGTAATTAAACTTCTTTATACTGATTCGATTAAATCCACCTTTTATGTAGAACCACAGAGAAGATAACAGAGCTTGATAACTGTTTAAACATGATTTAGAGGAATAAAGGAATCAAATTTGTATAGATTGTATTGATCAGGATCGACCATTTGAGTTTGTTCGACTAATATGACCGATTTTTGATTGATTACGAATACTGAGTTATTGGTGTAATTCCACCAGTGAAAAGATGCATGAGACGAAGTAATTTGTCTACGAAATAGTTGTTAGTAAAATTATACACTTGTATACGGAATGTTTTACAGAAAATAAATATGACTGAATACATTTAGAACATGTGTGACTATTGAATGTGAGTCTCGTAAGTCATTCACGTACCTATAACATTAAGGCTTGAAAATTGTTTGCCATATCATCTGAGACTTTCTTGGTTGTGCTTTATTTCAGCCTCAAGCTAGATGACGTTTCGAATCATAAGGTCACATTTTAGAAACGTTACTATTTATTCAGTTAGTCATAACCAAATTCAGTCAGTTGGCGACGTAACATGAATTTCATCTGGTGTCACTAATGGACATCACTACCTAACCGACTCTACTGGTCAATGTCACTTACTAAAGGTTAGTTAAATAAGATTAATTCTGTCCACGTGAATTACTTTGTCATTTGATTTAGTTTTGCTCGTAATGTTATCGTCAGGGAGTATTCCTTGTAATGTTTTTATCATAAATTCGAAATAGATCAAATCTAATGGTTCTGTATATAAGAGACAGTGTTTCTCCTTTGTTTATCATTCTAAAGTGAAACGGGAATTCGGGAATGCTTCATTTTATTTTAAAAATATCAAAGAAATTAAACCACAATACAGGAGTAGTTTCTATTTATTTTATCCCTCAATACTTATCAGTTTTTATTTTCAAATGATAATTATTTCTTATCAAATATATACAGAACAATCTCGTGATATACCTTTTTCATGATTTAATGTTTAGAACTGTTCACAAAAAGGAAGGATAATTAAATCCTATTAAATAAATTAGATAGACCCAGTAAAAAAGATGATATTCAGTAACTAGTGAATAAAAACTGATATTAATACATTCATAGCCATTGAAAAACTTAATGGCAATCTGGACTCAGTTGCTTTGTGTATAATATAACATTTAAGATGACACATACTAGGCTCAAATGTCAACAAGAAGACCAACATAGGATTTTAAGTGAGTTAGGTTGACGAGCCCTAAATGAGACGAAATGGTCATCGTATAATCTCACCAGTGGTCATAAGCCAAATATAATAAAAAAAATTATAGTTTATATAAATTTACCATTCCGAGAAATTCATAAAATAAGTACTTGAACATATATAATGAGAAACAGTGTTTTAAATATCTTACATTTTACCGATTCACTGAAATAGAATTCGATTAAACCAGAACTCGAACTCTCTCTATTGTCTTAACACAATTAAGTAGTTTAGCAAAATGTAGTTTAATTCAAAACAGAGAAATCATTTTTTACGGAGCATCAATTCTACGGAAATAAATTGTTTTCTTAAAAAGCCAAATTAAAATAAATGACTTATGGAAAAAAAAGAAGTTTATTAAATTTGTAATGGAATTTGTCAAGTAATTTAAACAACTAGAGAATATAGACAACAAAAAAAGAAAAGTGTTTAGTTTCTATTCGTCATTTTAAAGGGGGAAATTGAGTGGTTGACTTTCAGTCTGGTGGGTGAGTGGTAACAATGGTTCCACAATATCGAAGTTATTTATATTTTTTTTCCAAGAAAAATGTACATATATGCATTTTGTAGAGGAGTTTCAAACAATGCGGAAATAGTTACTCAGTATTTCCTATTGTTAAAATGACATTGATGAGAGATAACTAAACACATTAGTCAGACATAACTTTCGGACATAAAACCAAATTTTCAGAAGGTAGAGGGTATATTAGAGCCTGGTAATTAATGATTCATCTTTCTGTAGTGAACGCAGTACTTCTAACTTTTGCATCACAGAAAAATACTTCAGTTTATACCATAAGGGGTTTGTGAAGATTAAATTTCATAGTTTACATCATGGACTAATTTTAATTAAATAACTGTTGGACAACAGGAAGCACCGAAAGCTACTTTATTTTAGTATTAGACTCCTTAGTAGTACTCACCTATAATTCCACCGGTGATCGGATCCAGGACCTTCAGGTCTGGAGCACGAGCGCTTAACTTTATTATCCAGTGGTTTGAATTTCTAACTCCAGTCTATCTGGGATAGTTCAAAACCACTGTATAATAAGGTTGGTAAGTGACTGCTACACACACGACATGACTAAACTCCATCAGTCAAGGCTGCTTACTAGAGATAATAATCAGGTACACGCTGGCAATTGAATTTGAAAAGTATTTTTAGAAGAAATGGTACTATTCAATTTATTAAGTCAGTCAGTCAGCTACAACGTAGGACCAGGAAAAATATATATCGGTCCAAGTTGCCACACCTCATTAGCACAACAAGAACAACACCAAATCCATAGAAGGAGTTAATTTGATGGTGGCAATATATAAAAGAAGGATTGTATATAAGGATATAGTACAGGAAGAAAGATATAAAGCAATTTCAATCTCATAGGTTAGGGGAAGACGAAGAGTGTATACACCTGCGCCATTGTGATCGATTCTGAGCCATGGCACCTAGAGTCTCCTACCATTGGTTACGATAGTCACGCGGACCCCAACCAAGTAGTTTGCATCTATCAACATGGCCCAGACTAGAAGTTAGTGACTTCAAGCACTGATGACAAGTTTTAGTTTGAATCCTTTCAGAGATTTCGTCAGACACCAACCCGTTAGGGCTGGTCAGACTTCCAAGATAAGTGAGGCTGTCTACGCGTTAGACTACTTAAATCCCTATCCTTAATTCAGGTGTTGACGAAGGCCAGTCTTGGAGCAACAACTTGCATTTAGAGGGAGAAACGCATCCCAAACATCGTGACATTGTTGCTCAGCACTGAACAAACCAGTTTTCTTGAAATATAACAGAACAAAGCGACAGCTTCTTTCAGGATTATTCTATCAAATCTATGCGGAAAATAATAAAATAGTTGGGAACCAGTTAAAAAAGATTTAAATTTAGGTCTCACAGATTACGATGACAGGAAGTAAGACCTGTATTTGCTGTTTCAGTGGAAGTAACATGTGATTAGCGACTGGGAGTGGACAAACGGACGATCTAATGATAATTAAATACATGGTTTCCTTCTCTACTAATTACTTTTACTCTGAGTTCACTGAGTATAGACTGCTTGTAATTGTTTTGAATAAAGTTTTGTCTAGTCCATACTCTGATTCTCTATATTTGGTCGTGTATTGTGACCCAGTTTATATAAAGCAGACCGGTCGAGTATCTGATGTAGTAGTAATAGAAAAACTTTGGTGAGTAGCTGTACTTTTGTTTATTAATGGTGAATCTTGGCAAATAGAAAATGTTATTATTCATCCGATGTGCTAGTCTGAAACATCGAGATGAGTGTCATGCCAAAATATAAACCAATAAAGGTAAATACGGATACAAAACTTTTCATCAATGAATCAATATACACTGTCACGGAATCTTATAGTAAATCCCTTTTGATAATTCGAGTTATACTTTTCAATTTTTTTGTCTTAGAAACAAAACGTAGAACACCTAATGCCTAAGTGGTTCGATTAATGATCATACTGGAAACGTACATAACAGAATATAGTTATTATCACTATATCAACGAAATAACGCTGTTTATTAATCACTAATTGAATTGTTTAAGAAATAATTTCAGATATGATTTTTCGCTTTCATTAGACAACCAACAACAAAATAAAAAGGTAATCAAACTATTTCCAGACCATATATTAAAAACAGACTACTTTTTGAAGAAATCAGTACTGTCTACAAGTCATTTTCTAAATCATTTAATGTCATCAGTTGAATGAGTTGTCGGACAAGTGAATTTCATCAAAATAATGTTAAAAAGTACTATTGTGATTTTTTTTTCATTTTGTCAGCAATTATCAAACAATGAAAAGTGAATAAAGGTAGCACTGTGCTGTAAATCGGTCGAAGTTGGAAAAAAAAGAAATATTGAATACCGACTTGGTGACTGAATGATATCATCTGCGATTAGAAATTTGCATATCAAGAATTGGGTTCCATTCATTGCCATACGTAAATATTGATAAGGAATCGAACTCCAACCTTCATATTTTTGTAGCAAAAATATACTCTTGATATTTTCAAGTTTCTTACTAATAAAGGTTTACTAAAATGCAATTTCATCAAAAGACATAATCTAGCAAGTCATTCATCCTTTATTTCCTCTACATAATTCTTTTTCTAATGATCTTCTTCATTATCATTATCAGAACTTGGATGATAGTTACTATTTTGAAGAATAAAATGAAACAAAATTCAGCAAAGAATGAAGCAGCATGTCACTGAAATGTTGTCACGCAAGATTAGCATATCATTTTGTAATACAATAGAGATATATATACATACAAGTTAACATAATTTTTTAAAGAATAGTTCAGTTCCTGCTTCATTTCCGATAATATATTTTTTATAACAATAGCTCTATGTTAGTAGCGGCATGGCATATTTCCACTTCTTGTAAACGAACGAATATCATGTATATGTATATATAATATGAAGCATGTGTGCGCCTACCTTCATCTTTTTGTTAGTCGAATATAACTCAATTTAACTAATAAGTAGTGATGAGTCATATAATAAAACTTATGGATTATTAATAATGGTAAATATAGACACTAATGACAGAAGTACAAAAAAAGAGAATTAGTAAATGATTGGGTATACATACGTATATTCTTGATCAATTTGATTAGCGAGTAAAGAAAAGAAATCATCAAAATAATTTGAAACTGTTTGTAGAAATAATTTAGTCTCCGAAAGGTATGACTCAGTTATGTGTAGAAGAAATAAAGGTGAACAGTTTGAAACGAATGGAATTATTATCATATGCCAATACCGTTTAATTGTTGTCAGTGAATAAATTAGAAAACTTGTCAGGTAGTTTTATTTGGTTGCTTGGAGTCGATTAGCCTAGATTATGTGTTCATGTTCGTTTGCCAGTAAGATATATCTGTATTATTGAGGGAAATGAAGGTCTCTTTAGGATTTGAACTCATTTTACTCAATATCATTGTTAGAGATATTGTCACTGAGGCACTTGAGTAGTAACTTATTTTTCGTAAAACTAAGGTATATGCACTGATTGATCAATTACTAGTATCCACCAATCGAAAGAATTCGATCAGTAGTAAAGACTAAACGTCATAATATCATTCAGTTAAAACTGTCAGTGAAATATTACTTAGGTGATAAACACTGTATTTTCCTTTATTGAGTTTATTAAAATTTATTTCTAAATAGTTTGATTCATCGCTTATTGTAATAAATATTTTGACAATCTACTAATTATAAAATGAGACTGTGTTTTATGTGAAGAATTAACTCCAGGGTTAACCTATAAATTGTTAGTCTTTTTATTAATAAGATGTATCTGAAGTAATAACGTTTAAATAGTTACAAAGAGTTGCTTCACGGAATGCTTTGGAATATGAATAATCAGGTATGTTATTTGCCGCCTGTTGTATTTAGAGCAAGTTATTAATGATGGTGGTTGGTTGAAGTTAAACGCTAAGCGTTCGCGCGCGAGACCAAATGTCCTGGGTTTGAATCTCCTGTGAGGGATCGTGGATGAGCATTGCTGAGAAGCCCCATACTAGGATGAAAAAGCCTTCCAGTACTTCCAGGTTTTCAATGGTGATCTAACATCAATCGATTCATGATCTCAATCAAAAACTCAACAATCTCCACAGCCTCATACTGATATTAATGATACTGTTTTGAGCAGAGAATTTTCGGAAAATGAACTTAAGCTAACAGATAGGTTCGTTTGATTTCATAATTATTTAAATTAATTGTAGTGACATTGAAATAATATTAACTAGTGCTTTGACTGATGCTTTAACCTACCACTGGTTGTGATTAGATAGATGGTGTTAAATTATTAAATTAAATTTCTTTGAATTGCCTTTTACAACCTAAACATCGGTTTCAATAAGGATACCTCAAAAAATCTTTTGTTTATGATAGACAAGCGTAAGATTTAACGACAAATCCCGATTTGCTTTAGTATAAAAGTCAGAGCTACTTTCACTAAGCTACATTGATGGCGGCTGTTTCCTTTCATAAGTGAGATATTTATACTAACTGGTCAATGAGCAGTAACTAATGTCATTAATTCCAGATTGATTATCAGTAACCATATTACATTAAAAGCATGTACCACATAATCGAGTTCCTTAGACTTAGTGTCACATATTTTAATCTGTTAGATAGAATTCTATCACATTATGAACTAGACAACATAGAACTGGCTGCCACTGAGTGATTGGTCAATATAAATGCTTATTTATTCATCGTTTCATAAATAAATAAAATAACAACGATGCGTAAACCGAGCTCCTTTCCTTAATTTCCTAGTTTCGAGAACTTGTAATACTGGTTTCTTTATGATATCGGTGCCATTAAAAGAAAAAAACTAATAAAAACAAGTGAATTTCTTAGAGGAAAAATCAAACACTAGGTTTCTGTATATTTTACAGCTAAAACCAATATCTACCGGTTTTCACTGATAACAAGATGAAACTCAGACTAGACTGCTAATCCATCAAAATTTCATTTATTCAATATCTTGAATTATAAACTATTAACTAACTTAGAAGGAGGTTTCATGGAGATTTTAGTAATTTTATATAGTTGAAATCATGAGTCAATTGAAGCTAGACTACCAAGGAAAACCTGGAAGCACTGGAAGGTAGTTTCGTCCTATTGTGGGACTCCTCAGCAGTGCGCGTCCACGATCCTGCCTCGAGAGATTCTAACCCAGGACCTATCAGTCTCGCGCGCGACCACTTAACCTCTAGACCACTGAGTCGTCTGTCATCCAACGGTGTTAATGTCCAACTTCAACCAATCCACATAATTGAGCAAATATTCACTAATGTCTTCAGTGAATTGATATCTCATAACGGATCTGTTAACTAACTACCTAAAATACGTGAATATTTTCGGCAAAATTTATAACATTTCTTAAAATACGTTCAGAAACTAACCCCAAACAGAGAATAAAAATATTCATATATATATATATATATATATATATATAAGTTAATAAGTATACTTGATTAATTTTAATCATTAGAATCCTAATATACCCTGGAAAAATAAAAGAATCCAACGCACGATATCCTGCTGTGTAATAATCCCCTCAGGAAATTAAAATGATTTCGTCTATATGAAAACTTCATTACTTTTCTATCTTTTTTTCTTTATTCTTTATCCTTAACCCTTTTCATTTCTATGACCTGATAATTTATACTTGCTTCAGACTATTCCAATTCATCAGTCTATAAAGAATCTTATTATCATAATCATGTTGGTTTATATTAATTGGTAATTTTATCCCATAGATTTGATTACTCATCATTATTGATTGACAGACCAAATAATAATATTTTGTTTTTCTGGGTTAAATTATTGAAATTTAAAAATGGATATACACCTGATCATATGGTTACATTTTGTCTCTATTCCTTTTTTTTATATTTTTATTTACCTGTTAAAATGAGCATGATAGAGTCAAAGTTCTATTCTGTTTTATGAAATTTATATTAATTTATTTTGGTTTCTATAGCATAGTATTGGGGAAAATAAAATATTTCAACTTGTTGAGATGAAACTCTTCAAATTGTATATTAAGAAAGTGATGTTTTGCAACATAATGAATTATTGTCATATCAACTATTAAGAGGCCTATGTCCCTCCAAGAGGTGTTATAGATGTAAATAAGTAAGTAAGTAACTTTTTACTTACTTACTTACGCCTGTTACCACCAATGGAGCGTAGGCCGCCAACCACCATTCTCAAACCCACTCTGCCCTGGGCCTTCATTCCTACTTCTATCCAATTGTTGTTCATTCTTCTAATATCTGTTTTCATTTCTCAGCGTAATGTGTTCTTTGGTCTTCCTCTTCTCCTTTGGCATTCAGGATTCCATGTGAGGGCTTGTCTTGTGATGCAGTTGGGTGATTTTCTCAATATGTGTCCTATCCACTTCCAGCGCCTCTTCCTGATTTCCTCCTCCACTGGAATCGGGTTTGTTCTTTCCTATAGTAGGTTGTCGCTGATACTGTCTGACCAATGGACCTGAAGTATTTTGCGTAGACAACTGTTAATAAACACTTCTATCTTTTGGATGATGGCTTTCGTAGTTCTCCAGGTGTCCACCCCATACAGTAGAACTATCCTGACATTTGTATTGAAAATTCTGATTTTAGTGTTGGTTGACAATTGTTTTGAGTTCCAGATGTTCTTCAATTGTAGGTATGCTGCTCTTGCTTTGCCGATTCGTGCCTTCACATCTGCATCAGATCCACCGTGTTTATCAATGATGCTGTCCAGATATGTAAAGGATTTTACACCCTCCGAAGCTTTTTCATCAAGTGTGATTCGACTGATGCATGTTATGTTGTATCGGAGGAGTAAGTATATCTCAAATTAATAATAATCATTATTCCTAGTCTGTTTAAACACTATTAGATTGATTCTCTTCACAAGCTGAACAAAATCAAATTTTCAGACTACGAAGTTCGATTAATCCAAAGTTTTTTCTTTCTATATACAAATTGCCTTATATTTATCCTTTCATATTATAAAAGTGATCGTTTTCAGTATCACTTAGTTCCTTTAAGATGTTCTTTTGAATAAAATATTTAAAAACAAACCTGATGATCAAATGAAAAGACTTTTCTCAAAAGTAAAGTAATGTTCCTTTTGAATTTACTTTTTATGATGGCTGTACATTACTAATATATGTGTTTGATTCTGATTTTCAATGTCTTCAATATTTATAAGTTGTCAAAATTTGTTAAACTACTCATTCATATCTTGACAGAGGTCTATATGGAATTCACTTATTTATATATACATAGTATTTGTGGCTATCCATACCACATATTGACCACACTGGTTGAAAAATTGACCAACATTTATATAATTAATTCAAATTAACCAGACAATGTTCAGGATTGATTTATATGGAATAAATCTACTTTTTTGACACTCTAAATAAAGGACAGGAATGATTTCTTCTTCATAAGTTTATAATAGTCATTCGATAAATGGAATTTCATTATTAAATCTAGTAAACTACTAGATAATGAGGATAATTTTCAAAGGATGCTTAAAAGGTTGTAAGATTCCTTTATATTAAAGTTGGATTCGGCTTCTAATAGCTATCCATGAACATAAGAATACTGTTTGTCAAAATATAAATAATCTATACTGTATACATAAAAAACCCAAGTTATTTTTTCCTTAATTAATGAATCGAAACAAAACACACACCATAAATATAAAAACAAGCAAGTTTGTTTTTAGTTTTTATATGGAAACTGAATTAGTTTTGAGTGCAATTAAAAAAAACCAACATAAAAAAACCAGGGAGAGAAAGAATAAAACCAAATGACGTAGTAAGTCAATCAAATTGGCCAAAAGATATAAATCATAAAAGTTGCTGATTACAAACGGAAGAAAAGGAGTATGAAAACAGATAAAAACGAACAAATGGCAACGATTACGAATTTTCTTAAGCATAGCTACATCAACGAATAACAAACATTAATAATAATAATATCAGTAGTAATAATAATGTAAACCCTCCCTCCAAAAGCTATTTTTATTGTCTGTAAAATTAATTCTTTTTTTCAGTTCATTAAACAAGTAAAGTAAATTAGCTTGTTAGCGGTATGATGTAAGCTACTTATGTTGACAGATATAAGTAGTATGTATCACCAATCGGAAGTAGAATGTATACTTGCGGAAGATTAGGAAGATTCATCTGAAGAAAACAGAAAGGGAGACAGAAAACAATTGTAATAATAACAGAATTGAAAGGAACATGAATCATGTAAGGAACAACGGATGGAAGATGTGCAAATTATGCATTTGATGTATGGTTTTACAAAAGTACTTTGTAATTTAGCATTAAACAACAAATCGGCTTTCCCCACCAAGTCCTCGTTTACTACTTTAGATCTTTTTTCAACAAAATGTCATTAACGAGAGAAATTTTAATGTCTTTCAGAATCGTAGTTGCTGTCTAATGGTTGAAAGTAAATTTATTCAGTGAGAATAAAGTTTTCTGTAGCATTTATTCCAAATAAAGGTGTTAAAGCTTGATTGTATTTTTTATTGAACTATTTCTTAATTATTTTTTATGATAAATTTGTTGGTAAATCTTTTTCAAATTTAATAGATTTTACTGAAACAAAACAGATTTCTATTAGTAAGAAACTTAACTTAAAGCTGTAATTAATACTACGTGTGAATTAAAGTAAACTTCACAAAATGTCTCAACAATAATATAGTAGCAAGGTCGCTAGTAATTTATTTCAAGAAGGAGCTCTGAAAGTCCTAGTGAATGCTTGTGATTGGTGGATTTCAGTCATATCGCGAGTGAAACAGTTTCCATAAATGATATTAAATGATCTTTGAGTTATGTCGCGAATTGATTAAAGTTCGAAATCCAGGTCCATTGGATTTAAATTTAGTGGTCTATGAGCTGAGCAGTCGTCATAAAACCTAAAGTCCCTGGTTTCAATTCCAAGGGCTTGTGGGGGTCAAGCTGATGGGAAATCTGATGGTATGACGGAACAAATGCTTATTGCTCCATAGTTTCTAACGATATCGCAGCCGCGACCAATTCGTAAAGAAGGCTACCTAAGTATTAACATAGATATTTATCAGAACATTAATGTACTTAACTCTGTCTAAATATTAGATTTAATAACTGTATACTAATATATCACTTTATAAGAGACAATAACTTTTGTTTGTCCATTGTTGGTAATCGGATCCTATGGTTCAGTGGTCACTCGAAGTAACAGTGTGCTTGTTCGATGTTAGACTATTAGAGGCTTCATAATAGTTGTCTCGAAGGTAATCAGAGTTTGGCTATATGAATCGGGTTTAGATCCCTCAAAAAGTGTTAGCTCTTTAAGACTCCATATATAAATTATGGCCTAATACCAATCAGTAGGAAGCTTAGATCTAGGGTTGACTGCTGGTCAACTCCAGTCACATAAAATTCTGTTATATATATATGCCCATATTAACAGGACATTTTAAAAAACATTTCATTTGATATAACAATCAGTAACTTAAAGCATTCATCGGTTTGTCATGAAGACTACTAGTTAAATCTAATAAAGTGGCGTACAAACATTTTATCTAAAAGTGTTTACGTTTTTTGGTTTCAAAATTTTCACATTATTTCAGCACTTCTCTCAACTGATAAAAATGATTTAAGTTACTCTTGTAGTATTTTTTCTCAATAGGTATCAAGTGTTAGGATATAATACTTCGTATAAACCTTGAGAGTTATTTTTCTTGACAACACCATCAATTGTCATAACAATGGTGTTTTTTCTCCAGAGGTGTGTTGTTTGTTTTGGAATAGATTATTCAATAATGAATTGCATTCATTATATCATCAGTCATGATAAAATCATCTCTGAGACATAGCAAAAACGCTTTGTTCAACTAAATATATTTTGCCTTGATCAAGTAAATCAGATTTCATTCAAGCCTTTTGAAAAACTACACACAAGCTAATATTAAGTTATGAATGTTTTCTCTGTCAATATTGTGTTCATCACCAACCATATGAGAAAGGCAAACTTTGTAAGTAAGTTTGACCATTCGTTTTGAGCACAGCCTATGTAAGTAACTCATCATGAGTAAATAGAATTGTCAAATAACATTGGTGTGTCCATCATTAACGGTTCATCCTTAATTTATTGAATTAACAGAGAACTGATTGCAAAATTTATTCATTGATCATTTTTTTGTTTTAAAACGTAATTTGTATACCGCTAAGTACTTTATTGATTCTGTTAGATGTATTCATAACACTATGTTTTATATTTTGTATAAATGAATGAATGAACAATATAATTTTGTAGAAACTACTGGACTGTTTTGAAAAAAATAATAACCAAATCCAAATATATATAATATTAAGATCAAAGATTAGTAGATGGTCACCTAGGCTACTTTGTGGTGAATTTTTTTAAAACTCACTCTAACTGTGATTTTAATGGATTCATTCAGGAATAGTAAAAATACTTAAATGACTCTTAAATAATTCTTTAGTTTAAATAAATTTACATAAATTGTATAGTAAATGTATGGGAAAATAAAGTGTACAAGTATTTATGTGGATTACCTTCTATCGATTTTTTACAAACTAAATGAATTTATTAGAATGGGGTTTTGTGGAGATCTTAGTAATTTTATATAGTTGAAATCATGAGTCAATTGAAGTTAGATCACTACGGAAAACCTGGAGGCACTGGACGGCCGTTTCAACCTATTGTAGGACTCCTCAGCAGTGCGCATCCATGATCCCGCCTCATGAGTTTCGAACCCAGGACCTATCAGTCTCGCGCGCGAGCACTTAAACACTAGAACACTGAGTCGTCATCCAACGGTGTTAATGTCTAATGAAGCGGCCGTCTCGTGCTTCCAGGTTTTTCGTGGTTGTCTAGGTTAAATTGACTCATGATCTCAACTATACAAATGAATTTACTTCAATCATTCTGTATGCAGTTGTGAGAATTGTTAAATTTCATTGAAATCATAAACCGATCTTAGTTAGACTTCTATTAAAAACCTGGACGAAACAGACATCCAGTGTTTACAGATTTTCGATGGTGATCTAACTTAGATCAATTCATGATTTTAATGAAGTAATATAAAAGTGACAAACTTGCTTCCAGTATGTTTTAATACTGTATTTATTGGTAGAAATTTGCCAGTAATTTCATTATAACAGTTTAGGAGTTAGATAAATGTCTAATCAATTAATGGTTATCATATTCAGCAGTCCGATAGTTATCATCATACTAATTGTTTTCAAGCGAATGAACTTTCAATGTCACTTGAAAACAAAAAAAATCTTAGGCAAAAAAAATTACATATTTATATTCCTTTGCACAGTTTCATTACCGTTTAATTATGTAAAAAACTCATTTGACTTTTATTTTAAATATGGTTTTCTATAGTCGTTTTACAATTAACCATTAGAACTAGTGAACAATAAAGAGTGATTATTGGATTGCATTAATCTCACTTAAACTAGGTTAATTAGGAAAGAAGAACATGGAATGCATTTTTAAATTTCACTATAGTCTTTAGGGAAAAAAAATCAACTATCAATGAATTGTAAAGTTATAATTATGTAACGAGTATGTATAGATCAACATTGTAAACTAATTAAACTCATTGATATTGTAAAATACGACAATAGGCATGAGGTATGTATATTTATTACGAGAAGTTACAGAGTATGTACATAATGCATATACACGGCCTTTAACCATTCATTTGCTTCTTCCACTGTATTCTGCAATTTGATCTGTCTTCTCGATTAGCTTCCACATGTTCTGACAATGTCGCGCTTTAGATGCACTGAAACTGTTTACTCTGTTCGACAACTGTTGCAACTTCGATTTTAGGTTCCAATGCACACTACTTACAAATATCTTTATGAGTAGCGTCCACTACAATAGTATTTCATATTTACTAATCATGTTGTAATTACGGTGAAAGAACTGACGTTCAGCTGAACTGAACATTTTCGACCTCTTTTTCCTAGATAATGGAATTCACAACAAAAACTTCCTAATGATGCTTTTAAATATCTGAAATATCTGCCCAGGAGCAGTAGATGTCGGTTTATTTTTAATTAAAGACCTTTCAGGATTCAACAAACATGATCACATAGGGGGTCTAGAATATGATATTTCTAAGTGTTACTTCAAAACTTTTGATAAGTAGATACGGGAGTGAAGTTTCGCGAACAATATTTTTCACAAAAGAATCTATCTTTACTGTCATGCTTTCAATTAATACGGAAACATTGATAATGATCTTCAGTTTTAGTCAATACAGGCTTAGATTAGATAAATTTATTAAAGATTCATGTTTTATCATAGATCACTGTAATTAGAATTGTGCTACACCGCTGTCAAGTGCTTTTATAAAATGTCTCATTTTAATGTATAAAATTTTGGCTAATGTTTATGTAATGAATTACTGTATGGTAGCTCAAATTCTTGTTAAGCTTTTAAATTCAAACTTAGATAATAAAAACAGAATGGCATCTAACTTCTTAAAAATGGGTTTATATGGTTAAATTTGAGCCAATGCAAGTTAAAATCTGAGTAATTTGAAGTGATTTTTAAAAAATAAAAGTCAGCAATCCATTCTATACGAATGTGGCCGTTTGGAAGTCATTTATAAGTTTAAATTTATCTGAGACGGGAGTTTTATACATTTCGACCGACACAAATGAAGGAAGGTAAGCTAATAAACGAATAAAGCCTTCACTCATGACAGCCATTCTACATTGCAATAGTGAATTCGCCGAATATCAACCGAATTTCCCTCATTTTTTGTTTATATTGAATGACAATGGTCACAATTGCATACATTTTACTTGCCGATTCAGTTATTCACATCAAAGAATAGAGATAAATCTACAAAAGCTTGATAGTCGGCCATTATGAATTAGTCGGCCTTAACTTATATTTTTCCAGTAAATGCAATAAATACTGTTTATATGTGTGATTGTCTCATTTTGAAATGAAATGTCAGCAAGTAAGAAGAATGAAACACACCCAATTAATTATGTTGTTCATAAGTATTTGACAGAATGAGACTTTCTTTTACCTTCAAATATCTCTATCCTTGCCTTTTTTTAATGATAAATATCAATTAATATTTTCTAATCCTCAATATTTTATTTAGAGTTTTCCTGCTAAAAAGCCTTTTTAATCGACTACAGTTCATTCTAAACCTTTTTCAGATGGTTAGGAATGAAAAACGATTCTCAGCAGACTATTGAAGTAAAAACATACCAAGATTGCATAGGGTAGTTGAGATTTAATCTTCTAAACAACCGAATCTACATTTGTTAATAACTTGAGTCAGATGCATTAAATTTAACAAGTTATCATGCAGCTAGGATATAACTAGTTTATAAAGCAAGTGCAGATTGAAGACTAATATTTTCAAACTGTTATTTATTAATAGCCAAAACATTTCACACTAGGTAAGTAATTACTTTATTTGCCCACAAATACTGATGATAGGTGACCGAGAGATTTCTTGATCTATTTTAAACAATTAGTGAAATTAGATAATCAACATTGATCATTTGACAACGAGCACAGACTATAGTTGAACTCTTTTAAGTCACTACTATTTGTAAGTCACTACTATGATGAGTTGAGAATTCTAACAATAGAAAAGAAACTAATTAGTCTTGTTTGTGATGTTTCATAAAATAAATATTCCTATGCAGTTTAACTGTATTCAAAAAGGGCATGTGAGGTAGAAGACTGTAGCTAAAGTGAGTTGAATAATATTCATAGGCTTGTGCATAAATACAAAATCTTTTGTTGCAGTTTCTTGTAACGATGTCTTACATTCAATATGATGTTGTACACAAGTAAGTAGTTAGCATAATGCCTCAGATGTAAACTTAACTTCTTTTTGGGCTAACCAAACGTTAGAATTAAGTCAAGGTCTAAAAACAAATCATGTTATTGGTTACCATGGATCTAGGATATTCATCTTACCATACATTCATTTATTCGAAACGATCTCAGTAAAACTATGTTCTTAAAAATACCTAATTTTTATTTCTATTTTTGAAAATAAATAAATATACATAGAAGCAGTTAAGAAATATGTTTAAATTATGAATTTTGCTTATTTTTAGAAAAATGTGAAAAATAATGAATCTCAGCCATTTTAAATAAACAGTAACTTCAGTTATGATAGCTGATTATTTGACTATTATTTACTTACGCCTGTCACCCCTCGTGAAGGAGCATAAGCCGCCTACCAGCATTCTCCATCCAACTCTGTCCTGAGCAATCTTTTCCAGTTCATTCCAGTTAACATTCATCTTTTTCATATCTGCTTCTATTTCCCGGCGTAATGTGTTCTTTGGCCTTCCTCTTTTCCGCTTCCCTTCCGGATTCCAAGTTAGGGATTGAGTCGTGATGCACATTGGTGATTTCCTTAATGTATGTCCGATCCACTTCCAACGTCTTTTCCTAATTTCCTCTTCAGCTGGAAGCTGGTTTATCCTCTCCCATAAAACGCTGTTGCTGATAGTATCCGGCCAATGGATGTTGAGTATTTTGCGTAGACAACTATTTATAAATACTTGTACCTTCCTGATGATGGTCGTAGTAGTTCTCCACGTTTCAGCTCCATACATTAGGACTGTCTTGACGTTCGTATTAAAGATTCTGACCTTGAAATTGGTTGAGAGTTGTTTTGAGTTCCATATATTCTTCAATTGTAGAAATGCTGCCCTGGCTTTGCCAATCCTCGCCTTTACATCTGCATCCGATCCTCCTTGTTTATCAACGATGCTCCCCAGGTACTTGAATGTTTCCACCTCTTCCAGAGTTTCGCCATCAAGTGTGATTGGGTTGGTGTTCTCCGTGTTGTATTTGAGAATCCTGCTTTATCCTTTTTGTATGTTGACGCCTATTGATGCAGAGACTGCTGCTACATTAGTTGTCTTCGTCGGAATTTTTTCGTGTGTACGAGATAGGAGGGCTAGATCACCTTCGAAGTCCAGATCATTTAATTGATTCTGAGCTGTCCATTGTATTCCGTGTTTCCCTTCAGATGTCGAATTCTTCATAATCCAGTCAATCACGAGAAGAAAGAGGAAGGCAGAGAGTAGGCAGCCTTGTCTGACTCCGGTCCTTACTGGAAATGCATCTGCCAGCTGTACTCCATGCACGACTTTGCACTGTCGTCCATCGTATGAGTTTTGGATAATGTTGAAAATCTTCTGAGGAACTCCATAGTGTCGAAGAAGTTTCCATAATGCTCTCCTGTCCACTATTACATCACTATTATTATTAGTAGTATTTACAAACTAGAACTAAACTTTGCTAGATGAACATACAAGATTATTCTTTACCTTAGTAATAATCAATAAAATAAAAGCCATTTTATTGTACAATTAGGTGAATAAATATTGTTGTGTGAATTCTGCTTAAAAACTGTTTTCCAAAGATATCCAGAACAAGCTGGTATATATGCTATGTAGAGAAATGCTGATTATTTTACATTTATAATGTTTCATTTTTAGAATTAATAGATGAATAATGTAGGTAATAATAAGCAGAGATGGATAGCGGCTAGCACTAGAATCCAGGACGCTCATTTAGTCCTATTTGAGGCTCATCAGCTGGATGTACCTACATCTCAGAGTTGATGTTTACCCAGGGACTCAAACGCAGTACCGTTAGCTTGGAATGCCATCGCGTAATCCAATTAACTACTGAGTCCCGATTGCTACTTGCTTGTGAATGTTGGTAATAGGTCCTAAGATATCTGAATATACTATTTTAAACACATCTTAAGGTGATCTGTTGAAGGGGAGACCTAAAAAAATTAAGTTCGGATTAAAGCGAAATCGTTTACGTTTTTAATATTTTGTTCGAAAAATGTTGATGCAAGATCAGAGTATTACAACATTTGGTTAAGACTTTCAAAGTTAATAAGATGTTTGAACATTGTACCAGTTTTAGACTTTGGTTAAATTCTCAAATAATATAATAGAAGTCAGCAAAATTAACTTTGAGGATATTTTACATTTTGGACTGAATTTGTCCAGATAATCAACGAAAGCTAAGAGTCTCTGGATAGATATTTTTACGCCCGTGAGAAACTTCTGCGTTGTATGAACCCACCATCTTAACAGAACTTGAATATAGACCCTTCAGGCATTTTGGTCAGTACGTTACAACTAAACCCATTAATTAGTAATCACTGTTCTATATTTTCAACTTTACTTATCCACTGCCAATTATGATAATTGGCTCACCGTTGACAATCTCATTCGAGTTTCAGAAATGAATTAATAGAAGAGGATACATTTTAAGAAATATTTTGGGGTAGAAATCGATGACCCAACCGTTGCTGCTACCTTGACGTGGTGGTCGGGCTTGCCTATCGTGATAAATCAACCGAGCTATACTGGCTGGAACAATCGTTCCTCAAGGTCCTACCATGCCAGGCAGGTCGTTTGAAGAACGGTGAGACTAAAAGCTGCAAACCCAAGGTCCGAAGGCGAAGTCGTACTGCTGACTGTACAGAGGTGTGACGACAGTAAGGTGTTTCCTTCAGACAACCAGAATGACAGCGATGCTGCCTTCCCACAAGGAGGGGTGGGGTTAGAAAAGGTCAACCCTAAAAATGCACACCTCGCCTTATTCCACGGATATCCGTCTCCGGCGGTAAGGTCCTTTGAAGAACGGAGCTAACACAAAAACTACCCACAAAAAGGTCGTGTGTGACCAACCTTAAGCAGTTGTCCCTTGGGCACTGCGGTCACGCTCTCAGGTCCACTTCTAACCCAATTTCCTTTCCAGGTATCTTTAGAAGAACCCTTCCACGGTGTGGGCAACCGGGAAGTGATAACTGCCCTCATAACTCTAACAGCACTCAAGACCACTGTATTCATAATCAATCTCCTTCTTCACTTCCTACTATTCCTTCTACCTTGACTTTCAACACTAAACTTCCTCTTTCGGTTTCCTCCTCAAGTGTCACCATGGCCAACGTATGCCTGAACACCGATTACCACGACGCGCTATGATGACTAGTATTGGGGATGGTTGGAAGAGAGTTAGGGGCGGCCAAACCAAAACATGGCATCAGTGCTTGAAGTCACTAACTTCTAGCCTGAGCCATGTTGGCAGATGCAGACTACCTGGTTGGGGTCCGCGTGACTATCGTAACCAATGGTTGGAGACTCTGTGTGACATGGCTCAGAATCGATCACAATGGCGTAGGTGTATACACTCCTTATCTTCCCTTAAACTATGAGATTAAAATTGCTTCATACCTTTCTTCCTTCCTATACTATATCCTTATATACAACCTATAATTTATATACTACCACCACCACTAAATTAACTACTATGAATCCGGTGTTGATCTTGTTGTGCTAACGAAGTATGGCAGCTTGGACCGATGCATAAATGTGCCTGGTCCTACGTTGTAGCTGACTGACTGACTGAGAAATCGATGGAGATTTTTCCATCTTTTAAAATTTCTTTAAAATTAAAAATAATCCCAGGTTTCTCACCTGAAATGCTTGTTTAAAAATTTTTTTTAGAATGTTAACTTGGATAATAATATAGAAATTCACCTAAATACTAAATGTCATAACAATGTAAATTTGATTGTATCAACATTATAGGAGTGAACAACCGTATTCCTTTGTTGTAACTGTAGTTGTTGAATAAGGCGGGGCATAGGAAAAACAAACAAAAAATGTATACAATGAAATGTCTTAAGAGATTCTATTGACCTTGTTGTAAACTAGATATGCCTATTTTTATTATGTGTATCATTATATTGTTTATATTTATTTATATGTCAATCCATAGATGTCACTGATTTTCTTTAATTTTGATATATAATTATTCTAGATATAGTAATATATGCTACATTTAATGAATTAATTGCGTTTACTGAATAAATTTACTTTCAAAAAAGGAATTTCCTTTATGCTTGCCAATGATAAAAAACTTTTATGTATGCAGAATTTAACAAGTTTTTTTATCATTTAATTTATCCTCTATTTTCACAATGCGATTTGAATCATGCTGTAGTAATCAAAAAGACGAACGGGGACGATCGAATATATGCGAGCATAAAATTACAGACTATCTCACTAAAATCTGACAATCATACAGTAAATAGTTAGTTTGCAAACTATCAATCAGTTGTCTCAATCTTGACTGTTTCTTCTGCGTATATCAGTCCATCATCTCTGATTTCATTGTTCATGCATTTTCATACCAATTGCGTTTTGTTCCTGTTCTTTCCTGATCGATCTTCTGTTGAAATACTTTCTATGTCTGACCATCACCATATACTACTTATGTGGATATAATTAAACCACACCACAATACTACTATAAGAGAATGATTTATACAAGATTAAAGAATAAAAATAATACGAAGAAAATTATTTTGTTAATATTTTGTTTAGATTTTTTCAAGTATCTCATTACTAAGGAGTAATTATTTTAGTGATGAAGGATGATTCGGACTAAATTCTACTCAACATTAACTGAAGATAGTCTAACAACTTATCTATTGGATTCTGCTGATGATATTAGTGCTATTAAACATTTTGATACATAGTTGAAAATATATTATCACTAGCAGAACCAAATATCATTCAAATAAACATAGTATACCAATAGTTATCATTTTATAAATAGGTGAACAATAAATTTTACTTAGCCACAATATAAGGATACTAAATGTTCTACTGACAATCACATTTTGTAATTTTTGATAAGTTAGCAAATGTGAAACATAGTTTTATAGTTTTTGATGGTTTCTTTTAAACATCTAATTGCGCTACTGTATACCGTAATGTCACCGTTTATTTTCAATTTAGAAACCAAACTTGTAATTTTGTGTTAGGAAAGTAGTTTTAAAAAGTGTGTAAATGAATTATTATCATAACAATCGTTTTATTTGTTGCCTAATTTTTTTTATTGAGATTAAACATGACTTTGAGGTGAAACTTAGAAAGATGTTATTTCTTTGATGATTTCAACATAAGCTCCTATTTATTTGAATAAGGTTTTGTGGAGAGTTTAGTAATTTTATATAGTTGAAATCATGAGTAGATTAAAGCTAGACCATCATGAAAAACCTGGAAGCACTGCACGACCGTTTTGTCTTATTGTGGGACTTCTAAGCAGTGAGAATTCACGACTCCACTTCGCGAGATTCGAACCCAGGACCTATCAGTCACACGCGCGAGCACTTAACCACTCCACCACTGAGCCGGCATTCAGCGGTGTTAATGTCTAACTTCAACCAATCCATGAAATTGAGCAACCATTTCACCAATGTCTTCAGTAAGTTGATATCTCTCATCAGACCTGGCTGAACTCCACTGGTTACTGCTTCTCACCAGAACTCCAGGAAATACCTCATGGCTGATATCTTATTATCATCAGAAATAGGTACGTTGTTTCTTATAAGATCACAGATTAGAAAAGTCTGATTTGTTCAAAAGTCTATTTTATTTTTATAAAAATTCCCTCTCAAACCTTTCATTAATCAGTGTGTTTTTCCACAACCTGAACAACTACAGGGTATTCAATAAAATAAATAATTCGATCAGTAAACTTAAATCAATGATTGGATATTCAGAGTGTTCTTCATAATGAATATTTTCTCGCTTTTGATTACTGATTTTGACCACATTATTATATAAATTACCATGGATCATTACAAAAGCATGATGAATATTGCAAACATTTAGCATCCATTATAAAAATCCTTGCAAAAAATTATATTTTGTTTTATTCATACTGTATTTTAAGTGCTATATTGATTTGGTACAGATAACATTTGAAAGCTTTTTATTTACTAATTGGGAAGACAAAAATTTGATACGTCTTGAGAATAAAAGGAACTGTGAATATCAAATTACAAAAGCAGTACACAATTTAAGTTTACCTATTTGCATGAAAGTTCCACTTTATTATGTTATGAAAAATGATCAAATGTAAACATAAAATATTAGACGAATATAAAAAAATCGTAAAAAATTCGTTTGGATATTTGATTGAAAGAAACTGTACCTACTCAAGGTAAATTAAGCAGATGCTCATATTCACTGTTTATTGTAACACACTATGAAAGATTTAGATATTGTCAACAATCTTGTATATTTATTTCATAGAGATATCCTTGCTGCAAAATATTATGTGAATTAGGTTTTGAAATAATTAACCAGACAACCACTTTAGTATTGTGTAAAGTGGGTTGACTAACATTCATTTTTCAGATAACTATTTAGGAAATAGATGTAATTTTTAAGATGACACCGTGTTAAAAGTTGATACATTTCGTATTAGCGAGTTACGTTAGGCATTCCTAAAAACAATTCTCAAAAACAAAATTGTAAGTAACTGGAATAATCTAAAATTGATATCAAGATTCCTTATTCCATCTTATTCCGTGATAAGGGCAATTTTAATTTGAAGTAAATGTGAACAGATCACTTAACTAAACGGTATTACTGTGTTTACAATCACTATTCATTCAGTTAATTTTCAATATACACTAATATGAAGTTTGTTTTTCCTTCAATTTATTATATTCCAAAGTAATGATACTATGACATATATTCTGAAGATAGTTATGAAATGTATACCATTTTATAAGCATAGTCAAGTCGGTAGACAAAGGAGTACAACATTTAGAAAAATAAGGATACATTATTTGTAAAGGCATGATTCATAAGTTGTTTTATTTGAACATATCAGAAAAACTTTAATAATGTGAAATAGATAAAACACGTAATAATAGGTGACATTATTTTTAACTACACGATTGCCACCGGATCATACTAAAGTATTTACAGTTTAGAAAACTGAATTATGCATTATCATTTTTGAAAAACCGGAGACTTGTTCACTGTCCCATATTGAGCAAAATTTTACTGTTGGTTTAGTCTGTTTTAATTAGATTTTTATTTTTTGTTTATTGTCACATAATTTTCATCCAGACAATATATAGAGATGAGAATGTACTTGTTTATAAATCACATTAGTACTGAAAAAATGTAGAAAGCTTAATAACAAATGCTGATATATTTCGCGTGCATAGCAAAATAATCACCTTCGTTTAATGGGGTAATAATGTTGCAACGAATGAACTCGGTGGATATTTTTGAATCAAACTACGATGATGATATTTCTTCTGAAAATTACCTGTTTTCGACCACTTTACATCACTATAATGTTGAAATTGTTTAATGAGTTTAGATCCTTTGAATATTGACTACCAATGTTTTATTTTTATACTATATTAGTTTTCTCATCTTGAAGTTCAGTACTCAACTTAAAAATGTTGTAAGGTGTTTTTATTTTTGCGTTGAGCAGAACACGCTCTGTTTCTAAGTTCGGTATTTAAGTAAAATGGGGTAAAATCCGTATTTATTCAAACGGAATGTCAGTGACAGTATCAAAATATATTTCTTCACTTCTGATTTATCACTTAGTATGTCAGCATTGATCTAGATTTCAAAGGAAATGAGTCAAGAAATTGATGGGGTAGATTTACATCACAGGTTATCACAGGTCCATTGTTATTTTGAACGATAAAATCTCCTTGATTAAACCATGTGGTTCAGAGAACATAACAAAAAAATATTTAACTGGTCTCTGAACGGATGATAACATACTCAACCCTTAATTATTTTACAAATATTAAGGGGTGAGCTGAATAGTGTATTACCATACACTGAATAAGAGATGAACAATCGGAAACGCTACATCAAAGAACATTACATTATTTGCGAGAGTCAAGTAAAAATATATTATTTTTGCAAAGGCATCCGTACCTAGTATTGCTAATTTGCGGGATATGTTTAGTTAGTTGTCTAGTTTCATTTAAAGCGATTTCATCTCAGATCAAATTCAACTGAAGAATCACTGAATACAAGGAAGTACTGGACAACTAACTTAGTACCTGGTTATGCTAACTGGAAAGAAGTGATGTTGATACCTTTTAATTTCAGTAGAAATACAGTTTACTAAACTGTTTTAATGTTTATTTTGCCAATTTTACTTTCGATAAAAGTCGATTCATACAATTTTGTTATGACTATTCTTGATACGAGTAATTTACTTTATTAATTCATTTCAAAATTCTTTATAAATTTAAAGTTATATTGTTATGTGGGTTACTTATATTCACATAAGTAGTATATGACGATGGTCAGACATTGAATGTATTTCAGTAGAAGATTGATAAGGAAAGAACGGGAACGAAATGCAGTTGGTGTGAAAATGCATGAAGAATGAAATCTGAGACAATGGACAATGGGACAGTCAAGTTTGAAATGATGGATTTTAATTTTGCAAACTAACTATTAACTATATGGTTCTCAGATTTCAGTGAGATATTCTGTAATTGCGTATCAAACACATCCGATTATCTCCACTCTTGTTCTTGTTCACAACATTATTAGTGAACAAAACTTCGTAAAATCGACATGAAGACAAACAGTAAGTTATGTGGAAGTTTGACTTTATTGAGTGACAATTATTTGTTTCAGTTAAGAGACAGATAATAAATATCAGATTCTTCTTAGTATATCATTAAAAACAGCAAAATATTCTCAATGTATACATGTCAGATAAATGTAAGTCAGAAAAAAACTGAAAAGTCACTGAAAAGTCAAATTCCTTTAGAGAATTATTTTTCATTGTATTGAAGTACATTTAATAAAAGTATAACAAAGTTAAAAGAAATTAAGTTCACATGTCCAAAATCTATAAAGATAATATACCTCACAACTGACACTAAACTGACAAAGAAAACCAAGGTTTATTCGGAACCTGTTATGTTTTAGTTTGACAATTGACAACAGTGCTCACTGATCATATCACACTGAACTATATTTAAACTTCTAGGTCATCTACTAAATATTTAAACCATGGAAATCATTTTTAAAATTAACCAATTTCCACAACAACACAGCTAAACGATGCAATGAGAAGTATTTCAGAACCACATTATACATTAGTTCAATACATTTTGAACAACCTGATCGCTCACAAATTTATCTCAACAAGATAAACTGTGCATAAAAATATACTGACAGGCTTCGTCTTCTTATTATCCTATCTAAACCTAAGAGACTTTTAAATTTTTGAAAATTTTTGGATTACAAAGTACACAAAAATAAGGAAATTGACTGAGATGAAACCAAACGGTGATAAAGTTCTTTTTTTAAATAATACATAATTAAGTCCACAAGAACATAGCTGAGGGTACACATGAAATTCCTATTAAATATATGAACATTATATCAACCATACAATTTATACAATTAAAATATTTCGTAGAAATAATTTGTGTACAGGGTTACATACTACAATTTCCAAATGATTAATGAAAAGTTTGCACCTATTATTCTTTAAAATAGAAGCCTTATCTATCTCTCAAAAGTTATAAAACTCCATTTTTATGCATCAGCTTGGCTATTTATTGAGCATTACTCAAGAACTATGGCATAAGGCTAAAACAAAAATGGTTTCTGAAACTTACTAGCGTCTACTTGTGAACTAGTAAAAAGGATTGAAAGCAGTTAACGTAGTCATTCATTAAATTTGGTACTAATTTATAGTGGAAAGGCTGGGAACAAGATGAAATTAAACTTGTCATTACCATTCAATTGTTAATCTGAGATCCAGTAGTCAAAAATTTGTAAAATCAGTTCATTTCCAACTGTGACTTTATTCGGTATCTGATAAATCTGATTGAACTTTTGATTCAGTCTCCTAAGCTATTCTAATAACCCCCAGGCTAAATCTACTCGGAAACTTGAACATAAGAGAAAAGGCGCAAAATACGGAAAGTATGCTTTACTCCAAGGTTAGTTTATATACAGAAAATCTAGGGTATTTATACCATTTTCAGATGGCCTTGGGTTTCTCTTGGGTTCTGGAATGCGACTAAACATAGTAAAAAGATAGCTAATCATTCAATCAGAAATGAAACACCTGACTCTCCACTCTCTAGATGTTTCTGAGGCACGTCTATTGGATACTGATTGGATAAGATGTTTCCTAGAGGTTTTAAAGCTCCTATGAGTTTCTTTCGAAGAATTTTCTAAGTCTTACCAACAGTATTTGTAAAAAAATAATATATATTCGTCAATTTATATTTTATGAACATTGTTTGACATGTGACTTATTTTCTATGTTTATGCTGATTAAATAATGTAGTTCCCCCCCCCGAAAAATTTAACAATATCCAGTAGTTGTTAAAACAGGAAACGATCCCACAGTTTATTAGATTTTTTTTTTAAAGAAAGAAAACTTTAATTTCTTTGCACTTTTAAAATATTTACACAATTAATGTAATAAAAAAATAATGAGAAATAATTTTCTTTTTAACTAAATTAAACAAAAAATTTTCTTTTTCTGTTTCATTAACACATTAATTTTTTCTAATTTTATTCTCTCATTAATGTTTTTCTTTTTTATTAATTTTTTTTTCTAGTTAATTCGAGTCATATTATTGCTACTATTAGTAGTATTATTACTATTACTATTATTATTATTATTGTTAAACAAATGTAATAATAGAAATTGCTTTGAATGAAATTCGTTCAATTTAATTTAATTATTGTAGTAGATTCTGTTTTTGATTCTTTGCAAATATGTTTTGTATGTGTTAGAGATATTAATCTGTGTGAAAAATAATATTAAATTATTATTATTTTTTCTTTAAAATTAGTTTTTTATAGGTATGAAAATATGTTTATAGACTAATTACATGATATTATAAACAAAGATGGATAATGGCAAGCAGTGGAATCCAGGATGCGCATTTGGTTTCACTTAAGGCTCGTTAGCTGGATGTACTTGCTTCGCAAAAGTGATGTTCATTCTGGGACTCAAATCCAGTACCGTTCGCTTCAAACGCCATCGCGTTATCCACCCAGCTACTAAGTCCTGATAGCCACTTGCTTGTGCAATGTAGTGAGGTTTTGAATTCACTTGGTATATTTTGATTGAATGTTCTTATTGATGTTTAGGACTGCTAATCGATTGCAGTCCTAAACATCAATGGAGCGATCCAACTAAACAATATCAAGTTTATTTAATTACATGATATTTATCATATTTGTTTATTTCAACTACTGTGATGTGAAAATCATGTTAGAAATAGGAAATGTAGTTAGTGAGAGAAGAGTAAGTTAAAAAAATTTGGATCTTAGTTAACACTACTTATTTTCTTGTTCAACTATTTTTTTCTTTTACTGAATATTGCAATAATTATTGACCAGTAACAATAATAAATTTTTTAATTGTTGAAGTTTTGTTCTATTTAAGTTCTATCATACCAAATCGCGCATAATGTTGAAGCTGTTAATTTTTTGATGTTCTAATGTTTGTGTTATGTTGCTCATTAAATACAATTATAGGTTAACATGACTAATGATTGTGATATTGTTTATAAACCGAGATGGATGGTGGCTAGTAGTGGAATCCAGAATGCATATTTGGGACTTGTCAGCTAGATGTGCCTGCATTTTAGAGGTGATGTTCACTCTGCGACTCAAACCCGGAACAAGCTAGTGGCTATCAGGACTCATTTGCTAAGTGGGAAACGTGTTAGCGTTCGAAGCGAACGGTACTGGGTTCGAGTCCCGGGTCGAGCATCACTTTTGCGAAGCAGGTACATCCAGCTAATGAGTCTTAAGTGAAACCAAATGCGCACCCCAAGGTTCTTCTGCTAGTCACTGTCAAGCTCTGTTTACAATGCTTGTGTCTTAAAGAAATATCGTGACAATCCATACAGGATGCGCATATACCAATAAGAGACTTATCAATTGCAGTTTTAAATATCAATGGAATGATTCAAACAACTAATACAAAATGAAGATAATGCTGTTTGTCGTAATAATAATTTTGTATTCTAAAATGTTTTATGTTATGATTGTCCACTTAGCCTCAATCGTATATTGCATGTTATTGAAATCTCTTCGATCAATGTTAGGTAATAACAATTCACGAATCTCATCTTTGAAAATAATATAACCTTAGTTTTTTTTAATTATTAAATCCTTTTTTGTATCAATCGGATGCTCGTTTCAGATTGGTTTGCATGTTGTAATTATTTTCCGAATTGATATTCATTTATTTACGATGTATATGTATAGTGAAATATAACCAAATAAATGTACGTTTGAAACTTCCTTTGAACTTAATATCTATGATGATGTGACAGAAATACAAAAAATATCTAAGAGCCAATCAGAAAATCAATTTTTGATTAAGTAAACAGTCAACGAGAATAAATTAAAATATCTTTTTGTAGTTAATAGATTGTTTATAATAATTTTCGCACTACTTACCAAGAATAGAAGAATGTCATTGATTAGGTTGGTTGATGAGGATACATTTCTAAAACAATATCAAATGTTTTTTTAAAGAAATTATCTCATAAAGTATGTGATTATATCCAGTAGTAATTTTAAGTAAATCGTCAACTAGAAACTATAATATTTCTGTTGTTTTACGGAATATTTTGATTCATTTCTAATTAGGATTAGTTTACAAATCTTTTGTTATGTAGTATTAGTAGCATTACAAGACATTTTGATGATAGGTAAGATAGGTAATTTCATATTATAACTATGGGTTACAAATGTAGCTTTCCATTTTTTTCGACTTTATCAAATACAATCTCATCTTAACTATATCAAGGACCTATTACTGACAAGTTAATGTTATTTTTGTCAGTATTAAGTTGTTTGTCCCAAAATTCTTTGATTATACAGAGAAATAAACTATCTTATTCGTTAGATTTTAGAACCATTCATATTCCATTTTGTATCCATACATACTTCGTACGGCAGTAAACTTGAACTATATTTGTGGTTTTTCACAGATTGTTGAATACAGAACTAATAACTACTCTTTACAACTACATAATAGCATTTTTATGTCTTTCACAATGACTTATAAAGTATAGTTTTAGTGGTTAAATTTAAAAGTAGTTGGAGTTTTTTGTCATTTTTATTCGTTACCATCAATGAAAGATACTTGTTTGATCAAAAACAATGTGACTTTTCTCAGACTAAATAGATAGACATTTAATTTTTTTATGTAGTACGAATCATCTTATATACTGCATTCATTATTCACACAATAGTAACCAATATTGTATCAGTGTCTTCCTTAGTGGTAACCTGATTTTATCAGTCAAGTTCTGTTATAACTCTCACTAAACCATCTGAACATAGTTTGCATGTTAAGCAGTCAAAGACAGAGAACAAGAAGCAGTAGACCTAAGTTTTATAGCAGTTCATCAGGAAATAAATGCTTTCAATGGAATTCGTACTCTAATCATTTGTGGAAGATAAAATCTACCCATCTAGTAAGTAATTAATCCTTAAAGATTAGTATGTTGACGAGTATTAACTAGAATAAAACAAAGATCTCTTAGTTCATAACGATTATCTTTAACCACTTAAAACAATTATCTATTTCGTATTTATCAAGTCAAATGTTTATCATTTAGAAAAAGTAATAATAATAATAATATAATTTAGTAAATATTACAATAAATAATAATAATAATAACAAATTTAATTACAAATTAATCTTTTTCTATTTAGAGAAGATATCATTAAGGTTGTTATAAAACTTGTTCAATAAAAATCAAGTTAGAAATTAATGAATTAAGTTAAAACAAAACAAACAAAACAAAACAAAAAAAATGAAAGAAACTTACAATCATCTAAGTGATAACTAATAGAAAAGGTAACAATCAAACAAAAAAAAAATTGTTGTCGAAATTAATTTATTTACAAATACATAAATAATTAATTTGATTCGTTTGTTTGTTGTTTGTTTGTTTTTTTCCTCTCCAAATGTTGATTCATTATTTAAGTTAAACACATTTTTTTTACTTTTTTAAATGGAAAATTTTTATTTCATTGAATTTTTATTGGAAAAAAAAGTTTTTTTAAAATTTTTATAATTATAATAGAAACTTTTAATTGTCATTAGTTCAAATTTTTATTTTCAACATGTTCATAGTAAAGAATAATTGAATGTCTTCATGTGAAATTCTTTTAGAAGAGACTTATAAGATTAGGTAGATTATTAAGGTGATGAAAAATTGTTAGCAACAATAACATAAGTATTGTGAATAAATACAACTGCTCATAGTTGAAATCATGAGTCAATTGAAGCTAGACCACCAGGGAAAACCTGAAGGCACTGGATGGCCACTTCATCCTATTGTGGGACTCCTAAGCAGTGCGCATCCACGATCCCGCCTCGCTAGATTCGAACCCAGGACCGATCAGTCTCAATTTCGTGGACTGATTGAAGTTATACATTAACAGCGTTGGATGCCTGCCGGCTCAGTGGTCTAGAGGTTAAGTGCTCGCGCGCGAGACTGAAAGGTCCTGGGTTGGAATTTGGCGAGGCGGGATCTTGGATGCGCACTGCTGAAGAGTCTCATAATAGGACGAAACGGCCGTCCAGTGCTTCTATGCTTTCTATGGTGGTCTAGCTTCAATTGACTCATGATTTCAACCATGAAAAAACCTCTTCTGATCACAACTGCTCATCTTTTCAATGAACTGTGTCTAGATGAGTCACAGAAACAATAGAAGTCAATAACATATCTGTTGTTGTGATATATCATCCCTTAGAGAAGATAAAACTCTTTTTTAGACAAATCTAGATAGAATATAATAACAATGATGAAGAAGTCAAATAACTTACATGACATTAGTAAACAACAGAATAAACGAACTAGTAAAGTTATAAAGATCATGTAGCAATATAAATGAAAATTCAGTTTGTGATACAGACCAGATTTAACCAGTTCCACAAATCTATGTATTCAAAAGAAAAGGCTTCTAGAGCTAACACAGGTCAACTTTGTGATGAAATGTAGTCTAATTAACTTCTCAGTTAAAGCCATTTTATCATGGATAAAACTTAATTTATTTTAAGTGGTTACATCTTTATGTGGGCAACTTACAAATATGACGCAATAATACATATGTTTGTTTTATTATAAAAACTACGCAAAGCAAAAAGATTATGCATCTTTTTAGATAATCCCAAATATTTTCTATAAGACTCCTATAAACAATAAAAACGAAACCCTGGAAATAAGTGTGGTGAGTTTTATTTATTTGACTTAACTAAAAAAAGGATTAATACACAAATAAAAACCACACCAATAGGAAAAACGAGAGACTGAATCAAATCAATTAGTAAGTAACTTCTTATTTTAACTTCAAAAAACACTGATGAAGAGTTGTGATAATTTCCAACATCGAAAATAACCTATTCAGTCGACAATTAAAAATCCAAGAGTTACTGTCATACTTTGATTTCTTTGACATCCTTGTCAACAAAATTCTTTCATAAATAAAATAGTTGATGAAATAAGTTTTTCCTAAGTTCATAAACTATAACAATTGAGTGACATAACTGTTGAGGATTTAGTTTTACTAGATAGGAGGGAAGATATTTTTTGTTGGCAAAGATAAATTTGATATAGCATGACTTCATAAAAAAGATTGATTTTATTTAATGGATTAATGTTAAAATCGTGTGCTTACTTAAAAAACAAACAAACATAGAAATAGACAGAAAGCTAGTTCTTCTTCTTCTTCTTCAAAGGAAATTACTTATGTTAATCAGTGATTATGTTAAAAGGATGAGGAAAAATGGAACATTATTATGTAAACAGATTGTAATTAGCATAAAAGGAAGAATTTGAATAGACAGCAATTTACAAACAAGAGAATTAAGAAAGAGAAATATAGACTTAATAATTTTCAGAAATATCTGAGCGAATAAAATAATCCACAGAAAAAATAGAACGTCAAGAAAACAACTGTAAAATGTTTCTATTTCATTTGTGATTATCACACGACAGATATATTCATCTTCAACTAGGATAGCTGTATGTAATCTGTAATGTTTTATATTGGTTTGAATGCCAAGCAACTGACAATCATTACATAAAATAGATTGGTATATATTCCAGACTGTTTGAGATGAAAAATGCAATCTATTTACGTTTCCCAGATTTCTGTATTATTTTATCGATTTGAAAACAATTTACATTGATGATCTATAAAAAAGATTAAGAAGCTACGAAGAGTTGTTTTGTACCAGTTTTAGACTCCTCAAGCTCTCACCACACGCAACTCAGGAAATTTGATGTATAATTATCGGTACTAAAGTATTGATCCACTGAGTTAGAAACCGATTGTCCACACACTAAATATTTGAAACTTTTCAATGGTGTAACGCTAGTAAATTATTTTCGATTTGTTTGATTAAGGTCGTTGCTTTTCCTGAAAACATTACAGGATTTACTTAGATAGCCATCATTGATTAAATGACTGTTAATATTAGGTAAAGTGGCTTTGTGGAATTTTCGTTGGATCTTAATATAATTATTCGTGATACTTTATTACTCAAATGAAACTTCAGGTACGTTTTCGCTTATCGGAATATAGATTGAAACCTATGTGTTTCAAAACGGCTCAAAGATATATCTTTATAAATGTTAGAAACAGTTATTTATAAGATTGCACAGTATAATCTATACAATATCTGGACAGATCACAGAATGTGCCGTAAGTTTCTCAACATAATATAACACTCTTTATTTGAGTATATTTTATTGTTTGACATAATGTTATTTGTTTATTGTATAGATCATTCTGTATATTAGAAAACCAGTCTATTTCTTGAGATATTTGATACAGTTGTCTCTGACCAAAGGAACCATGAAATCTGTACGTCATTATAAAGACATAACTCATATTACTTCGTGTTCACTCAAACAATAAGTCTGTTACTGTAATTGTGTACTTTTATAAATACATCTGTTTGTGACGTGATAAAATCATGTGAGTGCATAATTGTAAGTAAAATTTACGGTCAACTGTTATTAAATGATATCCATTTTATCAGTTATATGTAGACTTGAGAAATTTTGGTTTAGAGTAACACAATTTTTCGTTTTAAATTTCTTATTCCTCCACTTGACTTGAATACAAACAATGCAAACAATATGATTACTTCAAATTTTTTCAACCTTCTTATGAACTGTCAATGTTCATGAAGTTGAGTGGATAACTGATACTTTAGTTTTTCAAACCACCTTAACCTGTGAGGAATGTAAAAAACTGGACAACAATAAGTCATACAATGAGATAAGTTACATTCTAATGTGGATAAAATGCGCCCCAGAAAAAAACAGAATGTAAACAAGTGAATAATCGATAAATTACCTGGTCTAGTTCAATTTTTTTTCAATGTGAAATTTATCAATAAAATATTTATAAAAGCTATGGAAATAAATATTAAAATCTACATTGAAAGATTACTGATATTACCATTCCCATGATATTGATATTTGAAGATGATTTATATCAGAAGTTGATGACAACTTGAGAAATATTAATAAAAATGCAGTAGCTGGAGGGCTTGAAGGATTAGGCTGTGTTTTTGATAATTAATAAACTTTGTTTATTACTTAAATGTGTGAGAACAGCGTTATATAACAGATTAACTGACATTTAATATGTTATCTATTGAATTCCTATGCAATCAATCAGGTGGATAATATTTGTCGCAATATCTATGTTGTGGGATGTTGTATGAGGTTTTTAAGCACGTAGCATAGTTTAGTACCAAATTAGAATTAAACAACTCAGGTAACGAATAACAATTGACGACAGTTCATCACAAAACCGGTATTGTAACTGAAGTAATAATGTTGTTTGCGTGATAATGATGTGAATAAATGAAACTATTTTGAAAAAAGTTTTCTGCTTTCATTGTTCCGAAATCTAGACGTCAAAGTGTTTTGGAATCGCCAATAGTTGTTCTTCCAACTTACTTATGCCTGTTGTCCTCCCTCGTACAGGACTATAGGTCATCTATCAGCATTCTTCATCCAACTCTGTCCTGAGAAATCCTTTCCAGTTGTCACCAGTTGCTTCTCATTCTATTCATATCTGCTTCCATTTCTCAACACAGTTTGTTCTTTGGCCTTCCTCTTTTCTTTTTCCCTTCAGGATTACATGTTAGCGCTTGCCTCTTGTTATTACACCATACATAGATCACCGAAACCACAGGCACTCGAAATAAGGATGAAAGGCTAGTGCAGAAAAGCAAGCGAGTGAGTAGAATGAGCATGCGAGTGTATAAACAGGATTAAAATGTACATAAATGAAACATAGGGAAATCAATGAAACATCGGATCAATTAAGAGACTAACATTGAAGTTAGCAGAATGAATATGCGTGTAGGCGATAAGGAATGTTCACGCATGCATATTCATGCAAGTGTAACAATAATAAAGGTGTACAATGGTATAGATAAGTTGTTACTTTTACAAAGGACTCCATCCGTTGAGTATGTTAACAAAATGGCTTAACCAAATTAAATGTGAACAAACTCAAATGTAGGTGAGTTGTTATAATTTCCCTAGTGTATGTTCTATCCACTTCCATTGTCTTTTCCCAATTTTCGTCTTTATATGGAAGCTGATTTGTTTTCTCTCATGGTAGGCTGTTGTTGGTGGTATCCGTCTAGCCGACACTGAGTATCTTGCGTAGATAAGTAAAAATATTTTTCATAAATTGCTTTCTCAAGAAAAAATTGTTTAGTTCAATTTACATTTTCAAAGGCAATAAAATGAAAGATTATGCCAAACAAGACTTCCATTAAGTAAAAGTAAAAGCTAACCTAATTCATTTTTATCTTCATTTTAATTACGTAAATCTCTTTTTTTACTTTTGTAAACTCTATTTAGCATCTCTATGCACTTCATTTACAATTTTTTATGGAAAAACATCAATGACAATTAAAGAAAAAGAAAAGTTATACAAAGACGGTTTCCAATTCCTTGGGGATAATTTTTAGACGTTCATTGAAAGAATAATATGAGTTTTTTTCTTTTAAAAGTAAAATAATCACAAAAATCATGCTTTCATTGATTTAGGAAAAAAAATGTATGTCTGAACTTTACTGTCAACAACAAAGATGATTTGAATATTGTAGTTTGGTTGTAAAAAAAAGAGTAGTCAATTCTTCATTTTCTAAGCTATTCTTATACAGTATTAATGTTTGGAAGATAAATAATTCAACTATTTGTGTATCTAATTCCTAGTAAATATGTTCAAATGTAGCGAACATTTTTGAACGATGATGTTGATAGGTAGTAAAAATTTTTAAATGTTTATTTGATTTAATTGTAGACTTGTAAAAACTGGAACTGGTTGAATTTTAGTTCATTGACAGGTAGGCAAGCAGGCAATATGTGGCGAAAAGAATGTACATACTTCAGATGTCGATTTATTGAGCTCCTAACTTCTAACTAGTGATCATTCAATATTCATCGTCAGGATCGACGAAGAAGTAAGAAACGGAATCTTGTTGAAATACTTTGTGCTGAGAGTTCTATATTGTACTAAAAACATAATATTCAATAATGCTAATGGTAATGACAATAATAATAAACACTGACAAGATTGAAGTTGCCTATCTATTTCAATTGCTATTCATTATAACGAAAGATTGGTGTTGAATTAAATATTTATTTGACTAACGATTTACGTTTATAGAACTATGATAGTTGTTGAAATATCACTTAATTAGACCTGTTACCTTCACTCCATGGAGGAGCATAGGTCGCACATTAGCAATCTCCATCCAACTCTGTCCTGAGAAATCCTTTCCAGTTGTCACCATTTGCTTCTCATTCTATTTATATCTGCTTCCAATTCTCAACGCAGTTTGTTCTTTGGCCTTCCTCTTTTCCATTTCCCTTCAGGATTCCAAGTTAGTGCTTGGTTCGTGATGCAGTTTGATGATTTCCCAAGTGTATACCCTATCCATTTTTTTGAAATGTAGAATATCGTAATTTCCCTTTCAAACTTTCATAGCAAATTTGACGGGTTAGTTTCAGTTGTGTTTGCATATATTATGTACTTGAGACATCTCGAACTGTTGTATACTTTTATATGTGAATGATTCAATAATAGCCTGTTTAAAAAAATTCAGCGTTGACTAAAATAAAGTATTATCAGATAGAATGAAAAAAAATGACGTAAAGAGTTACAGAAAATCTTTTCAGTTAGTGAGGAAAAAATACATCATTAAAATCAGAGGGGGTGCTTGTAGTGATTTCAGTAATTTTACAGTTGAAATCATGAGTCGATTGAAGCTAGACCGATATGGAAAATCCTTCTGATGATAATCATATGCTCACTAGTAACTGGCTTCAAGAGATTTTTCCTGAAGTTCTAGTGAGAAGCAGTGACCATTAGAGTTCAACTCACTCAAGATATTGGTGAACGGTTGCTCAATTTCGTGGATTGATTGAAGTTAGACATTAACACCGCTGGATGCCGGTTCAGTGGTCTATCAGTTGAGTGCTCTGGCGAGAGACTGATAGGTCCTGCGTTCGAATCTCACGAGGCGGGATCATGGATGCGCACTGCTGAGGATTCACGCAGTAGAACGAAACGACCGTCTAGTGCTTCCAGGTTTTCCATGGTGGTCCAGCTTTAATTGACTCATGATTTCAACCATAAAAATACTGAAATCTCCACATAACCCCTTCTGATAATCTTAATTTTAACTAAATTAGATTTCGAAAAAATCACTCTATGAAATAAGAGAAAAGTCAATTAAATTAACTTCATTTATATTGGTTGTTTGAATATTCCTATCGTTGTTTAGGACTGGAATTGATCAGTCTCTTATTTGCATTTGTGTATCCTGTACGGATTGTTTCGATATTGCCAGTAAGTCACAAGAATTGTTAAGTAGAGAGGAATATCTAGGTGAATAACGCGATGGCGTTTGTGACGAACGGTACTAAGTTCAAGTCCTAGAGTGGATCAAGACACACCCATTTGACGAGTCCCAAATAGGACAAAACGCGCTTCCTGGATTTCATTGCTTGCCACAACTCATCTTTGCATAAAATTCGAATCGATACTCAAAGTAAACATATATTATTGATTTAGCCTAGTTATTTTAGTTGTATACAGTGTTTTCCTTTAGAGTTGACAGAAATGTTATTTTATGATATTACAACTGATTTCTATGATACTAGTTATTACTTTGATTGTTTCAACTGACTATACTAGTCTGTTCAATCTTCAATTAGGTCAGTGAGGAGAAATAAAATACAACTAATAGAAAGTCATCATATCTTCAGTTTAACCAATCAGATTACATCTTTCTGATTCTGTTTTTTTTGTTTTACCTCAGAATTCTCTTACATGTCTATATTTGTTATCCCTTACCTATAATGTTATATGCTTTGCCAAATAGGCAGCTTTTAAGATAATATAGATAAATATACATTAAGATAATACATTAACTTATTGGGGGCTATTTTTGAACTATTAATAATATTATAATTCATATCATTAGTTGTAACATTTTATAGAAATTAACGGATATCATTTATAATCTTACAAAGATTTATAGCAAAATATATGGATAATTTATTCATGTACAACTCCTTATGGAATTCTTATTGTTACCATCACCATAAAAATTGTTACAATAAATATTTTTAATAATTGTCTGTGAAGTAATCTTCTATGAAGCCTGTTCTGGGTTCTTCTGCTTCAAGCCTCATGAGTGCATCAAGTAGTGGAAGCACTGGTGGTGGACAGGCCTCAGCTGGTCAACACACTATAGCGGCTACACTTACAGCTGTGCATAAAATGGATTCCGAATTACGTTGCCCATCTTGTAGGCGATTTTTCCAATGTCCTTTATTGTTACCATGTGGACATTCCCTGTGCAATTTATGTGCAGCTGGAGCTCTACTTCCTGCTAGTGAACCAAGCATAGCGGCATCGATTGCAGCAGCTCTACAATTAACAACAGCTGAGACATTTAGTCCTGCTAGTGGTCCCCCTCAATCCTCATCCTCGTCTTCATCGACAACAGGAAGTAGTATCGGTTGTCCCAGTACTTCTAACTCACAAGGAAACACACAAACTATGGGTTGCACTTCCATCATACCTTCAGATTCTGATCAAATGAGTGTTGTTAGCGAAACAGATTCTGGTGTAATTGTTAGCAGTCGACCAGGTAGTTATGTGGGAAGATTGCCCGTTGTAATATGTTCATCAACCTCAGGTTTAGGTCCGAGTCAAACCTACAGTATCTCTTCATCTTCAATAAGTCTAGTATCAAGTGGCTTAATATGTCCCATATGTAACCACGTCGTTGGTCTTTTTGATGATAAGGGATTAAGTCATCTCCCGAGAAACCGTGCTCTTGAACGGATAATATCTAAATTTGTAGGTCCTGATCAGTCACCTCATTCATTAAAAGTGAGTGCAGACTTGGAACCATTTTTATTAAACAATAACACGGACCCAATTAACAGACCAGGTGGACCACTTTGTCAGTTATGTGAAGAACCTAATATCCCAACGGAAAATCCATCATCTTCAGAAAGCAATAAGACTGAAACGACTGAACAAAATTGTTTAGCAACATTTTGGTGTGAACAATGTGAAATATTTTATTGTACACGATGTCGTGAAAAGTGTCATCCAGCTCGTGGACCATTAAATCGTCATGCATTACATTCAGCAACTGAAGGTGTAGAAATAATTAGACAAAAACAACGTAATCAACCTACACCATGTATGTCACATTTAAATATAATACCAAATCTTTATTGTGTTAATTGTCATATACCAGTGTGTAATGAGTGCATAAGTAATGATAATTCACAAACATTTGAAACACATTCAAAACATGAAATACTTCCGTTGATTGGAGTCTGTAAATCACGGAAAGTAAGTGAAAATATTAGTAAATAAATTGTACTTCGTAACAGTTGGATATTTTATGACCATAGTATTTTCAAATTTGTTATTTTGAATTTTAAGCGTATTTTTATCAGTAGCTATGAATGGTGAGCTTGGTGAACCCCTTTTTGTTTAATGTAGTTTAACATATTTTGAATTACAATAGAAAACAATGACAAGTTTTAAAGTTCTAAACGTTTAGCCAAACATTTATTTAAACTTTGAAACAGATGACACAAGTGATTAAGCATATCTTTTGTATGATGAAGGAGTAATATTCTTCCGGTAATAACAGCAGCTACGAGCACTGGATAGTTATTTTGTCCCCATCCAGGACTCCTCAGAAGCATACAATCACGAACGACGATTCTATATGCACTCCAATTTGAAGGTAACCATAAAAAATGTAGGTGTCGAAGCAGAAATACAGCAACAGTCAACAAACTAGCTACATTTTAAAACTAAAATCACTTGATTCTGACAAAGTAGTCTAAAAGTATCTTTTTCACTAACAGACCGATATGTTACAGATTTATTATTATGCTGAATAGTCAAAACCTAATGACCCATTTTTTAAACTTTATTTTACCTGTCCTAAGACTTATTTCACATTCATTCAGTATTAACTACAATAGATTCATAAAAATGAATATGATCTTGTTTTCCATCTTAGAGATTACTATCCAGAGATTCTTTTTTTACTTTTTAATTTAATCACAACATTAGAAAATATTTAAACAATATACTACTTATTTTAATGAAATTACAATTTTATACAAAAAGATAATCCAACTCAAAATAAGTTTTAAGAAAAAAAAACGAAATTTCAAAATTTTGACATAATTTTATGTTCTGTTTTCGTCGATTTTCTCTTCTGATAATTTCACGATTTTCATTTTACTGATTAACAAAACTCATCATTTTAAAAGTGAATGATAATAATTCATTTTGTTAATTTACAAAATCACTAATTACTTACTTACTTACTCCTGTTACCCCTCATAGAGAAGCACAGGCGGCCCACTAGCATTCTCCATTGAACTCTGTCCTGGGCAATACTTTCCACTGATTTTCAGTTGCTATACAACCTTTTCATATCTGCTTCCAATTCTCTGAGTAGTGTGTTCTTTGACTTCCCACTTTTCCACTTCCCTTCAGGATTCCAAGTTAGGGATTGCCTATTGATCTTCAAATCCAAACTGAGGACAAGTATATTTTATGTGATAAATTACTCATAACCTTTCTTAAAACTAAATAGTATACAGAAGATTCCGCTTTGCTTGACTTTCAACTATATTATACATAATAAGCAAAGATGGATGGTGGCTAAGAGTGGAATCCAAGTCGCGCGTTTTGTCCTATTCGGGACTCGTCAGCTGATGCATCTGCATCTCAGAGTTGATGTTCTCTCTGGGACGCGAACCCAGTACTTTTGGCTTCAAACGCCATCGCGTTATCCAATTAGATACTGAGTCCTGATAGCCACTTGCTTTTGCAATAGGGAGATTCAACCAAACAATATCAAGTTATAAAAGAAACTGAAGACTACTTGTATAGTTACATATGAATAACTTAAAATCAATCGTTTTCCTGAATTTTTCAATCAAAATATCAAAACTATACAATTTTACTGAGAATAAGTTAATCGAAATTCATTATCTATTAAATATAATCTGATATTTTTCTATAATCAATGCATATCAATTCATCTTAAATGTGTTATCAGTCATTATTTTCACAATTCATAATATATATTTCTTAATTTTTTATAAATTTGGATTGATTCCTGAAAAACTGAAATAGTTGATGAAAAACTAATTTTTTTTTAATTTTTAAATTTTTTCTGCTACTATTCTGTTTTGTAAAAATTAGACAAATGAATTGTCATCAGAAGGAGGTTTTGTGGAGATTTTAGTAAATTTATAGTTGAAATCATGAGTCAATTGAAGTTAGATCACTACGGAAAATCTGGAAGCACTAGACGGCCATTTCGTTCTATTGTGGGACTCCTCAGTAGTGCGCACCTAAGATCCCTCCTCGTGAGATTCGAACGCAGGACCTACCAGTCTCGCGCGCGAGCACTTAATCGATAGACCACTAAGCCGAAATCCAACGGTGTCCAGTGCTTCCAGGTTTTTCATGGTGGTCTATTTTCAGTTGACTCATGATCTCAACCATATAAAATTACTAAAATCTTCACAAAACCCCCTTCTGATAATGATTATATGCTCACTACTGTCTGGCTCCATGAGGTATTTCCTGGAGTTCTAGTGAGAAGCAGTAAGCAGTGGAGTTCAACCAGGTCTGTTGGGAGATATCAACTCACTGAAGACATTAGTGAATGGTTGCTCAAATGAAATATTAGACATAGATTAAATGTGTATTTTTCTTTTTGGACCACTGTTATCCTCTATTCATTTTTTTAATATTTATACATTTGATTTGTTAAAAAAAGTATTTTAGTTCATTTGTTTTAGATTTGCAATTTTCTTATGATTGTTAAAATCTGACACTTTCTAGTGAATTTAAAGTTTGCTCTGAATCGATTCAACACTTTATTATTGGTCAAGGAAATATGAAGATATCTGGGAGAATATAGATTAGATAGTTTTAGACTTATTTAATTTCAACAATAGAGTGAAGTTGTCCATCTGAATCACTGGATTCCGATATAGCAATCTAACGTTCCCATTGTCTACTGTGATTCATTATTGTCTTGACTTTTGTTTAATGTAAAGTTGTGTGAGTGTATGAATTCCTATAAGGTTCCAAACTTGTGCAAAACATCTGTTTTAATTTTCATTCTTCATTGATGAATCTTCTATTGGTGTCAGTTTATGATGTAAACAAATAAAATAGTAACCAATCTGGAATCAAACATAATAATTAATCACATAAAACAAATGTACAGTAGTGATATTTCTATAAAACAATGAGAAGATAGAATTGATCTGAAAAATGGGATGTGTTTGCATCATACATTTTGAACAATCTGGTCACACATATACTTGTCAAGGTATTTTATCTGAAAATAGAGATCAACTAAATAAAGGTTCAAGTAAGCAAAGTAATAATTGTAAATAAAGGAGAGAGGAAAAAACTAACGTCTTATAGAAGGAATAAGAGATTGTCACATTATCTTAGGCCATAAAATGACATGAGGACTATCAGGGCGAATTCAAGGTCACGACAAATTGTTTTTATACAATTACATCATGTTTTTTAGATCAACTCCATCTTCTCGGTGATATTTCTCATTTGTACATTTGTGAATCATTCAAGATACTGAAATTTGTTGTTGTTTTGCATGTATACAACATTTTGCTATACATATCGATATGTTTTCTATAAAATACAAACGAACAAACGTAAGATAGACTTAGTCAGTGATTAAAATAACTTATACAAAAAGATTAATAAGATGTTATCTATTATCAATCTAATATTGGATAATCAATATGGATGTTCCTTTAATTACAACTGATTAAAACAACTGTACAAATGATAATACATTGGTCAGTAGATCATTTTTCTTACTCATAACTTACAGTAGGTAATTTTAGATTTAAAGGTACCACCCAAACCTTCGATTAGAATTCATATTATTAAGAGCATCTCTAAACAATTACCTTTTTTATAAATTCTATTAAAACAAAATAATGAATTCGTTAAAATACTGACAAAATCAGTTTAGAGAAGTGACCTTAATGAGGAAAAAAGGTTTTAGTGGAGTTAATGTTTCCGTTAAAAAAAATCTACATCAGTTACTATTCTATACCAACTATTGATTTCTTTCACATAAGAATTTTTAAAAAAATATGACACAGTCTATGAATGTTTACAAAAAGGGGAAAAAAGCACACCCTAAAAAAATCATAACATTCCCACAGTTGTTTATTTTTAAATTCATTTAAATAAATCAAAAATGAATTTTGAGTTGAGTTTTTCGCTTTACCCCTGAAATTACCACAATTTATCCTTCTTTTATTTCGAAGTCCTTGTTTCGCATTGAAAAAAACTAGAGTACATTAGTGACTATTGGTTTCCAATATTGATGAATACTAATATTTCAATAAAATTGTGCCATATTTCTTCAGTCAGATAATGATTATCACCTGAAATCTCTGTTACTAAGTTCTCTTTATTAAAAAAAACTGATGAATATTATTTCCAGCCATAAAAATCTTCTAGGTTAATTTTTATATAATGTAGGAATTTTCACATCTTTTTTAACACACAACATAATAAAGAATAACTAGATTTCTTTTTCATGAACTATCGCGGGTACATCCAGCTGACGAGTTGCAAATGGGACGAAATGCGCGTCCTTGATTCCACTGCTAGCCACTATCTATCTTTACTTATCGAAATATTAGTCATAAACTAAGATTTTTCCCAATTTCTATTTTGTACAACGTTCCATTAGAAACAAAACACACAAACACAGAAGCGGTAAACTATGTATTCCACTTTTTATTTTATGTAGTGTTGATGTATTTGAAGTAAAATGGGACATGAATTAACACTGATCATCTTTATTCTATTATGAAATTATATTTTATATGATTTTAGTATAGACAATGATTTATGTATCTTTGCCGACTAGTATATCTTCAAACCAATGGATTTATTAAAAACCAACCAAACAAACATTAAACTATTCAACACTATTAGCTGATCTCTATGAAATCAAGTTTATTTTATTCGAAGTTTATTTATTCAAATATTTTTTTTTCGAATTTATTTATGTATTCTTTCTATGACTAAGCAAGAAGAAATTGGCTTTATTTTGTGTGTGTGATTTATTATGTAATACATAAACTACAAAGAATTTCGTTGGACATTAATTCTTTTTATTAAATTTATTGGACATTACTTTAATGAATGTACATGTGTAAGTTGGACACGAATAGCATTATGAAATCTTTAGTTGGGATTGCTTTTATTGAATAGTTGATTAGTGATATCTTAGTCTATATAGATTCATTTGGTGTTGTTTACTTTCATCTTTCCGTTGTTATTTACGGCTGCAATTGATCAGTCTCCTATTGGTATATGTGCATCCTGTGCGATATTGCCTAAAGTCACAAGCTTTATAAGCAAAGATGGACTCAGTAGCTAAGTGGGTAACGCAATGGCGTTTAAAGCGAACGGTACGGGGTTCTAGTCCCGGAGTGAACATCAACTCCGAGATCCCGACGAGTCCCAAATAGGATTCCACTGCTAGCCACTATCTATCTTTGCTTGTAATCTGTTAAGATTTGGAAAGTCACTAGGGATCAATTCATTAAAGTTAATCTACTCTTTATGTATTGTAAGGTAATTTTAAGTATAAGTATCATGTTCAATAGATAACGACGTATTAGTTGAAATAGTCTAGGAAAAATATACCTCCTAATTGGCTTATGTCCTGGTAATAATAACTGCCTGTTTACAAACAACTAGCTTTGAGAAAAACTCAGTGCTTAAGTATGGAGCACTGTCTAATAGAGTTTAGCTATATTCACAGTAAGACAGTTATCACATAAGGTTACTCAGCGCCACAAAGTGACGAAGTTTGCAAATGTAAACTTTTAGATTTCGCTTTATCAACTCAAGAGTGTTGTATTCAAATCAAGACGTAAATATACTGAGTTTTACTTTATATAGGTCTGTGTGTACATAAAATTGAGTATCAAATAACTGAAACGAAATAACTGTCTATTGTTCAATATATTCTAACATTACGACAGAGGATGTTAGTCAATGACCAGGAATAGCCTGAAATGTGTTTTGTGATGCGAACTTACGAATATAATCTTCAGTAGATATGGTTGCACAAAATATCCATACTTTTGAGTTGTTGGGTCCCTCTTTATGTTTCACAAAGTAACATACAATCAACACAGTTTTAACTAATAACTCACATTAGATATTCTACCCACCTAAACATTTGAGCATCAGGTTTTTAATAAAGTGTACTAAATTCATTGTCATTTTATCCTACTATTGCACTGTCGTTCTTTAGAGGAATGTTTTCAACTAAGATTTCAATAAGTTGGTAAACTAGATCATTTCAAATAAGTGAATATTTTTTTAATAAATTCTAATCGGCGGTAAGGATTCTAAAATAAAAAAAACGGTCGAATTAACATGTAACCACGTAACCAATTGCTGCTTGATATGTAATTAGAGACAGGACATTTATTTCACACTTTTCTGAACTGTAAAATACAAGCACTTACTTTTTTATATTCTACTTTTATAACTTCACTTTCAACCGTTTAATTATGGATTTTGTTCAGTATTCGGTTGATTCAATCTATGGTATGTATCAAGGGTTTTTCTACTTGCATTTGAAATTAATATTATTCCCTGTTGTTGATTTGAAGTTTTATGTTTTTTTCTAGATAATGAAATATGCTAATTTATATTTCATGAAAAGTTGATACTACTTTAGAAGTAATAAATGAAACCAACATCTACTCAAACATTCATCTTGATAATTCATGATCTATAGCATTGTTAATCAACCAAATTATTTAATTATTTTCAAGTAATATATCTATTGAAATTATGGTAAAATAGTTAGCTGACATATATCAGTAATAACACTATTGCTATGTAAATTATGGCAGAATGATTTAGATTATCATTTTACAACCACAATCAATTGAGTAGGTATTCATTACAAAACCCTAACTCTATAGAATAATAAACTATTCTTTATTTATAAATATATATAGAGAGAGAGTAAAAAAATTAACAGAAAAAAGTCTGGCTAAATTGTTTAATTAATTTATAGTTGAAAGCGTGAGTCAATTGAAGCTAGACCATCAGGGAAAACCTGGAAGCACTGGACGACCGTTTCGTCCCATTGTGGGACTTCTCTATCGATTTTGTGCTCTGGCGTGAGACTGTTAAGTCCTGGGTTCGAATCTCACGAAGTGGAACCGTGGATGCGCACTGCTGAGGAGTCCCACAATAAGATGAAACGGCCGTCCAGTGCTTCCAGGTTTTCCCTGGTGGTCTAGCTTCAATTGACTCACGCTTTCAACTATGAAAACACTCATTCTCCACAAAACCCCTTCTGATAATTAATTTATCTAAAACGTTTCCATTATAAGCAAATGGTTAGAATGTAGCATTGGTTAAATTAATAATATTAAGTAGAGTAACAAAATCCAATTCTAATTCCAATCTCAATATAAAGTCACCATATTTCATTATTCATAACTTTTTTTATTTCCAATTAATTAAAGAACAAATGAAACGATGTCGCCGTTACTCGCTAATGTTTATATTAGTTTGTATTGAAATTCAATTATAAAATTATTAAAGACCAGATAGATTAAACCAGTTCAATAAAAGTATACAAAAGTTATATATTTAATAACTAGTTACTTACTTTTTTATTATCAAAACATCATCTTTAAAAAAATACACCAGTTAATTTAAGTGAACAAGCTAAAAATCAATACAATTAGTTATAGTTGAAAGCGTGAGCCAATTGAAGTTAGACCACCAGGGAAAACCTGAAAGCACTGGACGGACAATTAGTTATGAAAATGAATAGTTAGAAAAAAAGGAAATAAAAAGAAAATGTGAATTAGAAAGAACTATGTATTTAATTCCTGCTTCAGTTCGGGCACCCGAGCAGTATCACAGCTCTCATACAAATCCAATGAGATTTGTGTGGTGCATATGTTTCTGGTGCCCCTTTGTAATAACATTTATGTGTTTAAACAAACAAATAAATAAAATGTATTTAATTTCGAAAAAAAATGTTTGTTCCTTTCGTAACTACTCAAATTTTGTTGAATATGAAATTGAGAAAATAAATTTGACTCATATTATTGACTTTTTTTTACTATAATTATTTTAGAGTTTCTCGAAATAATAATTTTTTTGTTTTTCCATGGTAAACAGAAAGAAATTATCAAAAATCAATGATTTATTGATGATTCTTTTTTTTTTTTATTATTTTTCATTTTTAACTACTCTTCACAAGTATAATTAAGGGTATTTTAATGTTTTTTTTTTTTAAAAAGGTTGAAGTGGGAAAGTGATGCTTCTTTATTAAAAACTGAGCATTTATTGAAAATAGGAGATTCACAATAATTCTTTTCGGTAATTTCTTTGACCTAGTTTTTAAACTGTTAAGATTACTTTTTCTTTTAATACGAGTTATCAGTTGAAATAAATATTAAGTATTATAAGTATTATTTGGGACAAAAAGATTTATAATCTTCATTTGTACTGCAATAGGATAATACAAGGTACTGTAGACTAATGTTTTATCTACTTTAGTAAGATTTTTATCAATTCTTTTAGGTAATTCATTGAAACGATTAGAAGGTGGTTTCGGGTTGCTAGGATCATGTTATTGAGGACCAACCTGCTAGACTTTAACAGAACACATTTTCTCTTTTCATTCACATATATCCGTTGATAATCTTTATCTGTGGTATTCTATCTTAGACTACAGAGATAGCTGCTGAGGAGTCACACAATGGGACGAAATGGCCGTCCAATGCTTCCAGGTTTTCCACAGTGGTCTATCTTCAATTGACTCATGATTTCAACTATGAAAAAATTATTTATCATTTTAAAAGCAATAAACAATTAGTTTTTACTAGAAACTTTTTAATTCCCTAATAACATATCAGTGTACATTCAAACCTTCCATTATTTTTTTTTATCTCAAATATGTTTTAGGTAAATGTACAAATTTTTTTCAATTTGATCTTTTTTTCAAAAAATCTACGCAAACTCTGTTCTGCAAACGTATTAAGTTGAATATTGATTAACTAATATTATTGTTACATATTTCAGTTTAATTGATCATATTATGCAAAAAACTAAAAAGTCCATTAAACGATTGATCCGGTGATGAACCAATATTAATAATAATAATACTAGAAATATGTATGCTTTTAGATTGTTAAGTCTGGACTTAGCTGAAACACCTACTCATTTTATGTTAATGGATAATGTTTTATTCAACGAATGACAGTAGTGACATTCATATTAAAAAATTAACCGAAATGTTTCTAATGTATAAAGTAATTGATGTAGAGGTTAAGCATTTGCACTCGGGACCGAAGGTCCTGGGTTCGAATCCCGCATGCAGGGTCGTGAATACGTAAGAGTTCCATACGGGGACGAAACGGCCTTTCAGTGCTTCCAGGTTTTTCAATGATGGTCTAGAATTGATCGATTCATGATCTCAATCAAAACCTAACATTCTCCACAACCCTATACTGATAAAAATTATGGTTTGATATTTTTTATGAAATAGAAAAAGATTTACTAGTGTTATCAATCTATCTAACTTGTTATAACTCATTCACTATCCATTATCAAAGCGTTCATGTATCAAGTATTTAAGGCTAAGACAAACAACAGTTATTTTTTTCAAAAAAATCTTTTCTAAGGATATTATCATACTGGAAATATTATAAATCTTCAAAAAACTGGTCTTTTTTTCCCCTCATTTACTCATCATGTCGTCTTCATCCAAATATTAGTCATTTGCTTTGTGATTTTTTTCACATCATAACTATTTTTTATTGCTACAACCAAAAATTTTAGTACAACCTGTTAACTGGCTATCTCTTTGTTATTCTTAATATCTGTCTCTATAAGTTCTTATTTGGAAATAAAAATGATTTTTAAATTTAGACTACCATTTTAAAGGTATATTCATGATGGGTGGCTTAAAACTATCAATCTTTGTTATTAGTCAAAATTTAGAATAAACTGAACTTCATATATCAATAAATAAGTTAACATTAGAGAAACAAACAATATCTGTTTATAAGTTTCAATATAACAATAATATTTGTTTCATATTTTAAAAATGTACATGAAATTTATTCTGTATACTGTGGAAAAATATCCTAACCTTTTTATGTATGAATGAATATATGGAAATTATATGCTAATATAATAGGCGTTTATAAATCAGTAAGTTTAGTCGATTATGCTTGTTTTAATAGTTGAGATCATGAATCACCTGGAAGCAACGTACAGCCGTTTCATCCTATTGTGGGACTCCTCAGCAGTGCGCATCCACGATCCCGCCTCTCGAAATTCGAACCCAGGACACATCGGTTTTATGCGCGAGCGCTTAGCCACTAGACTACTAAACCGGCATCCAACGGTGTTAAATTCTAACTTCAACCGATCCACAAAATTGAGTGACACGTCCACCAATGTCTTCTGTTTTGAAATACAAAATTCTTTTTATCTGTCAGCAAAATGAGGGTAATATTGTTGACCTTTAAAGATATTGTTTAATCTTACAACATTAAAAAAAATCAATAATAACAACTTACTCAATGTTTTAAAATCAATAGGAAATTGAATAGTTTGAAATGATTACCGGAAAGTAATGAATGCAATATTCCATTGATTAATGTCTAGATTTTAGGGATATTTACAACATAATTAGTGTCATTCATTTATTCATTTATAATAACATTGAAAGTAACGTAAAAGTTAGGTAACTAAAAATAATTACATTGTCTTTCTGCAATACATTTTCAGTTATCTTCTTGTGGTTGCAAAAATAGATGATCTAATTTACAACATTAAAAGTTCTTTTTTTCAGGTTTTTATTGATTATTCCGCTATATTGTAATCTTTGTTCTTTGGTATTGTTGAAATGTTGATCCATAACTTTAATGAATTACATAAATTACAAATTTTTTTTTGTATTTTATAAATTTTTCAGTGTTTGTAGGTTAATGACAGGAGAGTATCTAGGACAGTACGATAATAATAGGACAAATAAATTAGGATTTTATGTATTTCTAACATGGGTTTATTTTTTAAAAGCAAAAGATCAAAATATAATTTTATATATATTCAATGAATAATTATGGTAATGATGAGTATGATTATAGTTTTCTATGTTTCTTATAACAAAATAAACTATGAACTGTTGGGTTTGATAATGTTCACATAAAGTATGTAACACAGTAAATCACCTTCAGATTGATTTAATGAAAGACTAGAAATTACTTCTAATGACTTTCAATAAAAAGAAAATTTGTAGGTTTCACCTTATTTTAATCAAAAACTAAATAGAATCTCATGACTTAAGGAAAATTCAGTAAAATTTGTAAAGTAGAACAGAAAAACACTGATTACATCGGTCTTTATAACATTTTTATGCAAACCATAATTTCTTTCATGATTCTGTTAAATTAATATGATTAGTTGTATGGGTTATAATCAACCAATTATTGTTAAGGTGTTCCATCGGAATAGAAGATTTTCATTTGGTTTACGGGATTGTACTCTTTATTTTCTTATATCTCTTGGAACAATCATCCATATCGGTTATATCCATTTTCCGGTAATACTAATACATGTGAATTATTTGTATAGTTTATATGAATATTCATTATCACTGTCAATCTCCAATAAAATCTCTACATGGAACCTGTTTGATTTGAATACTCATTTTATTTTATATTAATCTAATTACGTTTATCAATAGTTTACAGTCTAATAGAGATTTAAGACAATATTATTGAAGTGTTCTTTAGTTTAAAGGTGTTTAAGATTTAGCCATGTGAATATTTTCATAATGTTTGAAAAAATTCACTAGTTAATCAATAATCACATCACGTATTGCCTTTCAATATTTAATGTTTTACGATCAACATATTACCATAGCAACCTAGGGATTTTTGCTTACGTAATAAAAAACAAGTTTGCTTTTTTATTAACATATGTGGCTTTTTGATATATATATAGAATTAATTCGCATAACACACTAAGGATGTTTATTCAGTAGGTATGTCTATCACGGTAACAGTTCAGTAGTGATGTAAATGAAATACTAATAGCGTTACGACTTGACAGTCTTGAGTTCAATGTTAAACAGGGACTAGGGTTAAGGCTTACGAGAATTCCTAGACTGTGACAAAGTATCTCACCTGTGCTTCCACATTGTTAGTGGTTCTCTGAGTAACTTATATAAATGACGACAACACTATTTACATTATTACGGGTAAATCTGAACTGCGTATCTGCTTCAATTTGCTTGGATTTCTAAAATACATCATTATTAATTTATTATTATTTATTTGTATAATGGTAGAACTGGCTGCTAAATAACTCGTAAAAGCGTGATCGGCATTGATAGTTTAGTCGACTGTAAAATCTGCAATGACTAGCAGCTAATACAAAGGAAAAATTTTTTCATTCAGTTTATACTTTAATTCATTCATCTTTTTGCTATAATGATAATTGATTCTTTACCTTATACAACCTATGGTCATTAAACTACAGGTTAGCATATTGTCGCCAAAGCTTATATACATTATTATAAAATATTCATAAACTGTTGGTCATTAGAAGGACTAATTTTTTTACTTAATGGTTAGTGGAAATTAAACTGTTCTCTATACATTTCATCTAAAAAATTTTACCCCTACCAAGTGATATCTTTCTTTTTGTTCAGAGGTTATACATATTTAAAATAATCTAAATACTAAATACTACACTAAATTAATGATTCACTAATAGTTATTCTATAAATTGTTGCTTGAATGAAAAGAAAACTCTCATGCACACATATATCTTGAGTTGCAGAAAAATCGAACAGCCATAAAAAGGGTAACATAAAACAATAGTAATAATAAACATAGGAATTAGAGTATACTAATGTAGTGAAAAAACACGACTGGGGACAATCGAATGTATTTAAGCACAAATTACAGACTATCTCACTAAATTCTGATAACCGTACAGTAAAAAGTTAATTTGCAAAATAACAATCAATAGTCTCAATCTTAACTGTTCTTTCTGCAAATATCAGTCCTTCTTCTCTGATTTCATTGTTCATGCATTTTCGTACCGATTGCGCTTCATTTCTGTTCGTTCCTTATCTATCTTCTGCCAAAATACATTCTATGTCTGACCATCACCATATACTACTTATATAGATATAAGTAGACCACATCACACTATACTAGTTATATAATGATCATAAAACAGTCGAGCAATCAAATTTATTGTTAACCTCACCTTACCACATATTGATTAATGCATAGACGAAAGAATTTAAATAAAAATTATAAAAACAGAGGAACCGATTGTATTTTTATCATCAGTGGTTGCCATATGTAAATTTATTATCCCAAAAGCTGGAGGTGAATTAATTTTTATTCATATGAAAGCATATTAGTATTCACTGTCATGATTACATAGAATTCTACCATTTACATACAAAGAAATAACTGTTTACTGGTTTTAAATAGATGTGCTAGTAGATAAAATATAATGTTTCATGATATATGTTATTAGACTTAATGGAGTAACGGAATGTCCATCAACAGCATCTAAGTAACTTTACATGAATAATAAAACTATCTGAAGTTAGTCAGTTATTATATTTCTAATTGTGACTATCAATAGGGTCTAGAAGATGGATCTCGTGCACATGTTTCACTTAAGAAAAACCAAACGTATAAATCATTAATTCGGACTCGAATACCATTTTCTGGGTCACTGAGTTACAGTCACCTCAGGATAATTAACTGACATAGTTTTGTTAGTAGTTGAGAAGTTTTGCACTTTCGCAATTATTTATGTATTGCAATAGGGTGTGAATATATACAGTTAATACTCATAATTATTTAGTTTAATTAAATCTAAATCAGATGTGATGATGGTTGAAAAGCAATTTTCATTAGAGATCGACATATCCGGAACTATTAAAAGTATAAAAACGTTGAATAACTGTTTCATCATATTTTATGGTTCATGATCAAATTCAGGAATACTAAGTTTCATACATAGGAACGTACTATTCCGTCACGAAACCTGAATACAGTGTTCCACAATTTTAAATTTAAACAGTTCTTTACATGGCATAATACGTGTTCAATATTATTTGTGGTCAATTGTTTTACCAGTAAACTGATTTCAACTAAACAACAAGATCTCCTAATAAAAATACTACAAAGTTCACTTAAAAATTAAAAATTCATTATTTCTAGATCAATAATTAAAAAGATAGATGTATGATAGATTTATAAAACTCAAAAAGACAGTTTCCATCATATACTTTGATCATAATCAGACTTTTAGTAAATATGAGTTTCCAAATTCAAATTCCGATTAGAAATGAATATAATTGCTACTTAATTCAACCTATTAAACGTGAATAATATGCATCATACTGTTTAGATCTTGATCTTGGTGAACAACCAATCGATCTACATAATTTATGGTAACTACTTAACTTTATACTGTAAGTTTACTATAATTGTTTTACCATTCATTCATTAAGGCATCGAAGATTAATTACTTAAGGCGAAATTCAATAACTCTGTTTGATTTTTAGCTTTCATTGCTTCTTTATATTAGAAAAGGTACCCGTTTCTCGTAATTTTTTTCTTCTTAAATTAATTATTAAATAACGGTATACTACAATTTATATGAAGTTGTTTATATTTGAGTTAATATTTAATTTTAAACTTCAATTCATTCAACTCATTCATTCATTTCATATTTTCAATCAGAATATGATGAAAAGAACAGAAAAAAACAAGAAATTAAATTACATTGAAATCATATTAATCAATGTATTTAATACTTAAAAAAATAAAAATAAAATTAGTTTTATTATTTATTGAAGGAGTATATTTTTGTTTTGCTACCAGTTTTACCCTCCCTCCCTTTTTAGGTTTCTATGGCTTTTAAAAAGTGTATTTTTTTTATAAAAGGTAGTACTATGGTGTGGTCAACTTATATTCATATAAGTAGTATATGGTGTTGGTCAGACATAGAATGTATTTTGGCAGAAGCCCGATGAGGAAAGAACTGAAACGAAGCGCAATCAGTAGGAAAATGCACGAACAATGGAATTAAAGAAGAAACAGTGAAGACTGAGACTATTGGTTGTTAATTTGCAAATTAACTGTCCATTGTATGGTTGTTAGAATTTAGTGAGATAGTCTGTAATTTGTGCTTTAATACATTCGATTGTCCCCAACCAGTGTTCTGTTCACTACAGTACCATAAAGATAGGTACATACATTATTTACATTTTCTTTAAAAAAGTATATTGAAATTACTAGTTTTTAATGAGGTAGTGGTAGTTTTTTATAATGTATACAGGTCCTACCATTTGAAAAGTTTGCTTTTACACTTACTGCGTTCTGTTAAAATTCTTGATAATACTGCATTTTGTTTGTTTGTTTTGGTACAAATTTATTATTTTCACTACCATTGTGTAGGGGTTTGGTTGGCACTCTTCAACAAGGAGTACCAAAAATCTCCAGGAAATTGATGTTCCCAGGTGTATTCCATGTCCATATGCTGAGACAATATCTCTTAGATATTTAGGTTGAGACAAAGTTCATATAGTGTTGGGATACTAATACTGACTGACCACTGAGTAATGACTAAGGTCATGTTTGTCTAGTCCTAAGTGCTTGTTGAATTTCATCGATCAAGTTGCGAACTAGTTATTGATTTAAGTATCTCGACATTACGTGGGATATGTTTCGACCAGAACGTAGTCAACAAACTCTAATTCACGAGATTCCAAGACAGACACTAGTGATCACTTCACAACATGATTCGATCAGCATCATGGACCAGACAAAGGTGATATTGGTCAATACTCGGTAATCGATCAATGTAGATTATCGTAATAGCCATAAGGTAAAATTATTGAAGATTACATTTCATAGTTATTAAATTATTAAATATCTACAGACAAATTTATGTTTGTGAAGTTTCGTTCTTCACAATTCTGTATAAATTGACTCCACAATTAAAATTAATAGACGACACTTATTGGAGCTTGTAGAAGATTAAATTTTATCACGTATAGATTTATACTGAAAACGAATAATTTATATACAGAAAGTATTTGTTGGAATTTATCTATTCAATAGTACTTTTCTTTTATTTCACATAATAGAAAAAAATATGGAAAAAAATTATAAAACTTACAATGTACATCCCTCCTACACAAAATTTAATTTCATTCATTTTCATTCTGCAGTACAATTTTATTTAAGTGGATAACATATTACTGAAAGTGATTAGTAGTATCGTATGTGATTTAGTTTATAATGAATAAATTACATGTTTTTCATTATTATTCCTAAAAGTTTAATCATGTTTATTATAACAGAGAAGTACTATGTAGGAAATGATGATTATAAATGTCAAATGTTTTGAATAATCCATATATCTCATGTTCTATTTTAAACTAATTTTTCTTCTTTTGGCTATAGGAAAGTATTTGAGGTAGATTGATTATCTTTAGTTAAATTAAAACATTTGGTATATTTTACCTTATTAGTGACGAAAATCTAATGGAATTTCGTATTTCCTAAATGTATCTAATTCTTGATATTTCATGATCTTATCAAGCTAATGTTTAATATTCAAAGTTTCAATTAAAGTGACTAGTGTCACCTCAATTCATAACTAAAATATATGAGAAGGGGTTTTCGTAGATATTATAGTAATTTCAATAGTTGAGATCATGAGTCAATTGAAGCTAGACTACCATGGAAAACCTTGAAGCACTGATCGGCCGTTTCGTTCTACTATGGAACTCCTCAGCAGTGCGCATCCACGATCCCACACTCGCGAGATTCGAACTCAGGACCTATCAGTCTCACGCATCAACTCTTAACCTCTAGACCATTGAGCCGGTATCCAACGGTGTTAATGTCTAACTTCAACCGATTCACGAAATCGGGCGACACATTCGAATCTCGCGAGACGGGATCGTGCAAGCGCACTACTGAAGAGTCCCACAATAGGACGAAACAACCGTCCAGGTTTTCCATGGTGGTCTATTTTGAATTGACTCATGATCTCAATTATTAAAGTAAAATATATAGGTTGAAAACAAAGATTTCCTCATTTCAAATAGAATGAATGTATTCCTATCACTTGATATTATACAAACTAATATGAAGTAGCTGAACGAAACGGTACTGATTAAATTAAAAAAAACATCAAGTCAAACATTATCTAATTTATCCAATCTTAGAAAGTAAACTATTTGTCAGTATCAATGTTTATCTTCTGATATTCCAATATTATTACTTTCACAACTGTTGATATGTTCTGAAATTTATTGTTGAAATAAGAATGATGATTACTAAACTTTTTATTTTCATATTGGAATTTCAGTTATAAACTATAATTCATTTGAAAATATCTTCAAATTGATTTTGTAATATTTGATTTTATAACTTATTTACTCACTTACGCCTGTTACCCTCAATGGAACATAGGCCAACGACCAGCATTCTCCAACCAACTCTGTCCTAGGCCTTCTTTTCTAGTTCTATCCAACTTTTGTTCATTCTTCTCATGTCTGTCTCCATTTCTCAGTTTAATGTGTTCCTTCGTCTTCCGCTTTTCCTCTGGCATTCAGGACTCCATGTGAGGGCTTGACTTTCGACGCCGTTGTGTGATTTCCTCAGTGTTTGTCCTATCCACTTCTAGCGCTTCTTCTTGATTTCTTCCTCCACTGAAATCTGGTTTGTTGTCTCGCACAGTAGGATGTTGCTGATAGTGTCTGGCCAACGAATCCGACGTATCTGCGTAGACAACTGTTAATAAACACCTGCCTATACCTATTAATAAAAAATAAGGTATTTAATTGTTCTCTTCATTTCTACATTGATAAACATAAAATGGATCATTTAAAAGGATCAGCCAAAACTTTGTTTAAACTATGGGAAAAATATAACAGTCAAATAAATGATGCCTACGTAAAAATGAAGATTATGAATTAAGTATGGTTATTATTTACTCTTCTCATGCTTGTGCCGTTTCTCGGGGTAATCTGTTCTTTGGTCTTCATCTTTTCCTTTGACCTACAGGACTCCATGGAAGGGCTTGTCTTGTGACGCAGTTAGATGACTTCCTCAATGTGTGTCCTATCCACTTCCAGAGCTTCTTCCTAATTTATTCCTCTGCTGGATGGAATCTGGTTTGTTCCCTCCCACATTAGGTTGCTGTTGATGGTTTCTGGTCAACGGTTCCAAAGTATTTTGCGTAGACAACCGTTAATCAACACCTGTATCTTCTGGATGATGGCTTTCGTAGTTCCCCAGGTTTCCGCCCCATACAGTAGAACTGTCTTGACATTCGTATTGAAAATTCTGACTTTGGTGTTGGTTGAGAGTTGTTTTGAGTTCCAAATGTTCTTCAACTGTAGATACGCTGCTCTTACTTTGCCGATCCGCGCCCTCACATCTGCATCAGATTCACCGTGTTCATCAACGATGCTGACTAGATTTGCAAAGGTTTTTTTATCCTCACATCCGTCAAATTTGATTTGCTTGGTGCATGTTGTGTTGCATAGGAAAATCTTGCTTTTTCCATTGTTTTATGCTGAGACCTACTGTCGCTTAGTCTGCTTGGTTTTATAAACTGCAGAATAAATAACCAATGGCAAAATTTAAAGAAGTTAGTTTACAGATTATTTGTTACCTATGTCTGAAAAATTGAATTAAAATCATTCAAAGAGTAGATATAAATTTAAATGTATCACCATTTCTAACTTTATTTGCAAATTGGATTCAATTTATCGCATCGATTGAATTGCTAAATTATATGTTTGACTTAAAGTATAGTCATAAAATGAATTGGCTAAATTCTAAACAAATCGATTTTTCAAAAAATACTTTATATAAACTAGCTAATTTGATATTTAATTCATCGTTTTCTTAGAATGAGGGTTTGGATTCTGGTTCAGTGGTTTAGAGTTTAGGTGTTCGCATGCGAGACCAAAGGTGCTGGGTTTCGAGTCCTTTCGGTGTGGGATCGTGGATGGCCACTTGTGAGGTATCATAATAAGATGAAACGGCCATCCAGTGCTTCTAGGTTTTCAATGGTGGTGTAGCTTAGATCGGCTCATGAAATCGACAGTTATAATCTTTATCTAACAACAACTTTTAAAGGTATATTGATATCTAATGGTCATATTTTGGAATACATGATATAAATACTAAATAAAAAAATAAATGGGATTATTTAAACTATTAAATTTCAATGAAATTGACGATAATACGCTGTTGATAATATATCTAATCATCCTAAGGATTATCTACTGTTAGTCAAAATCTAAGTTTACTTTGTCTTTACTTTGGCTACAATTATATTAAACCAACTTTGACTTTGATTGTTCTCAAATGATAATGGATCATAGAATAGTGTAATGGGTTAACTGTTGTTAAATAAAAATTCTCCAAGTACACATTTATTAGGTTGCTACACTTTCCTGAATTAAGAGAGAGAATAAGCTCATGAGACGAAATTTTGCATAAATCATTCAATTCGTAGTCAATTCATATTACAAATTGAAGGATATCAATGAGAAATAAGGAGAACAGGATATCTGATAGATAAAATTCTTGAACTTGTCTGTAGTGTCTACAGATGACATCATACGGGACTGATTTTTCGAACTTTTAATCTTCAATGAGAACAATATCTGATTTAGGATTAAATAATTCATATTTATAGAATCAGTAAACTTGCCAAATCAAAAGTAACCAACATCTAGTATCATAAATGCTTGTTTTGCATCCAGCGTGTTAAAATTTATTTTTCAGGGTTTACCGTTATAGTTTTGAAAATACATTTCAATGATTTTCACTAGTGAACATACGTTTATTACTGAGATTGGTTGTTCATAGAGATTGTTTTTCACTGGGTATCAAATTGTGAGTAAATATGTTATCATAAGTAGTTTCATATATCAATACTTGTCCTAATCGTATCGAAAATAAATTCATGTTTGAATTTTCCAATCTTTTGAATAAAATGACTCTATAATATTTCATCTGGAAAAACTTAAAATTCTTACTAATCAGGATTTTGGTAGCAAAAAGAATATGTAGTCTGATTCAAATTGAGTCACGTTTCCACTGAAAAATTCTGAGAGTTGAGAAATTCTATATGGTTGAAATCATGAGTCAATTGAAGCTAGAACACCATGGAAAACCTGGAAGCACTGGATGGCCGTTTCATCCTATTGTGGGAATCCTCAGCAATGCGCATCCATGATCCTGCCTCACGAGATTCGAACCGAGGACCTATCAGTTTCGCGCGCGAGTGCTCAACCACTAGACCACTTAGACGGATCGTGGACGCGCACTGCTGAGGAGTCCCACAATCAGACGAAATGGCCGTCCAGTGCTTTCAGGTTTTCCATGGTATTCTAGCTTCAATTAACTCATGATTTCAATTATATAGAATTACTAAAATCTCCACAAAATCCCCTTCTGATAGTTAAGAAATTTATTTATTATTTCATTAGGTACACACTTAATAGGACATGTGATACAATGTCCTTCATTTGTATTAGGAATCGACAAAATAACAAAAGTTAGTGACGTGACATTAGGAGGTAAATTTTGATGAATTTATCATATTTTCCCATTGTATTTACCCCTTTTATAGGTTTGGAAACATTTTAAAAATCACGAATCGTAAGTGTTACATTTACTAGTGCAATACCTTTTTCATATAAAAAATGTTTTGAAATTAGGTGCAAATCCAACTATGAGTTTGATTTATCGTAGAAACTAATGTCTTTTTTTATTTTTCTCTTTATTGACTTCATAATAAATCAACTGTCTAGCCGTCTATTTTAATACATGAAATATTTGTTTCGGTCTAGTTCAGGACTTGTAAAATACTTCTAACTTAAGCCGAGAAAGCATAGACTGTGTAATTAATTCAAATCTATTTTGGAAAATTTCATTGTATTTCTTTTTTTGGTTTTACTGTGGTTGTCTAGGCAATACCGGCTTATAATGATTAACTGGGAATTTAAATAGCATTATTCTTATTTATTTTGAGGAAAAGTAAAGGAGCAAAAATACACTCATGTTTATACTAGTTAAAAAGAGGAGGGATAATTTATTAAATAATCTTAGATCAAAGATACCACAGAATGGTGAGAATTAAAACAAACAAATTTTCTTTACAAGTCATTTCGATTAATCAAAATGCAAATATAATAAACTAAACATGGGCATTTATCAACATATATATATACTTGATGAAATGTTATTTAGATGCATTAAAATTATGTAAGTGATCGAGTATTTACATAATTGATTTGATCAAGTGTCTGTAACACAATGCTTAGAATTATTTACCATGTATTGTATGTTTTTTCCAATTAATTATTAATTCATTCAGAAAATAGTCTGTATATATTCTTTTTCAAGAACATGTATAGTAACAATTACCAGGTTTTCCATGGTGGTCTAGCTTCAATTGACTCATGATCTCAACTATATATAAAATTACTAAAATCTCCACAAAACCCCTTTTGATATTCATTGATTATAAACAATGTCAATGTATTATAATTGATAGTATTATAAATGTATATTTTGAATTCATTATTTCAATTTAAGTTAGTTATTGTTATTGTCGTTATGGTTACTTAAATATGACCTAATAATAGCGTGTATAAGTGTATTTGCTTGATTTAAAAAAAAACAACAACAGAATGTTTCAAAGATGTTTCAATAACCTCCCTATTTTATTTTTGAATAAAATTTCCTTTTTAAAATATAATTTTTTAGTGGATTTTATTGATTTTTATTTTTTATTTTTTTTAATTTTTAATGAGATTGACATTAGCAAACAACGTGGAAAATTTTTTTTGGAAAGTAACGAAAATTTGTTTTTTCATATTTATGTAGATAAATATAGTAAACCACTTATAAATGTTTTATTCGTGAATGATACAAAACAAAACGAATTGAAAGAAACTGAATAACTACTTTATTTTTATTTTTTTTTTGAGAAAATAACTCGTCACATCATTCACTAGGTTGCTTAAAATGATTTATTAAGTTTAACATTAAGTTTTTATGTTATGGCTCAATGTTAGCTAGCTAGTGATTGATGACATAGAGCATTGACGAGCTATCGTTTTTCAACTTGGGATTCTTAAACGGTGTATGAATGAAGCCTTGAAAAATTATTTCTAATACAGGTAGATTTTTAAATTCACTTGATATCGTTTGTTCGAATCTTACCATTGATGTTTAGGACTGCAATTGATCAATCTCTTATTGGCTGACTGATCGATTGCAGTCCTAAATATCAATGCAAAGATTCAAACAAACAATACTAAGTGAATTTAGACTTCACCCCATTGCACAAGGAAGTGGCTATCAGGACTCAGTAGCTGAATGGATAACGCTATGGAAGGTACTGGGTTCGAGTCTCAGAGTGAACACCAACTCTGAGATGCTGGTACATCCAGTTGACGAGTCCCGAAATAGGACGAAATGCGCATCCTGAATTCCACTGCGAGCCACTATCCATCTTTGCTTATAGTCGGAGTTTTACCTAAGACGGTTTTATTGAGTTATGGAGTTTGCTACGATAAGTACATGTTTTCAACTTTAATCGATATGAGCTATTCATCATCTATTGACGCCAGTGGTTGACTACACGTCTTTTGAAACAGTTGACGACACAGGTTAGATATATTTATTTAAACCTTGGTAATTATGAAGTTGGAAAAATTGATGTTTGCTCTGTGTGTTTTATGAGGAGCGCCGTTTGAATTTGTTTCCATGTGGTACAAAAATGTTTCATTTAAAAAAAATCTTTTAATGACATAACCGATATCATGCTAAGTCATTTACTGCTCTACATTATTTTAATCTCATCCAAGCGTCTATCCACATATCTCATTATATTGATTTCAGTAATGAACGTATCGTCAATTTGAATGTAATGTTGAGGTGGAATATTTATTTGATTTAACATCCAAACGTACTGTACAGAATCCTAGATACACTGAGGTTATCTAATAAATGTCACCACAATTTGGTTTTATTCTTAAGACGATGTATTATACAAAAGGCTTCTTTACTGTGATGGTTTTATATCCCGAAACGTTTTCCTTGTCGATATGAAAACAAACTTTATATGTTGTAAGAAACCATCAGATGTGTTTCCTTTTCCATTTTTTTACTGGTATTAGAAAATAAAGCGTATGAAAACAATTCTAATGATTATATTCACACTAAGGAAGGTTATTACACTGAAGCTGAAGTGTTATTTATCTTATCAAACAAACACGTCAAGATTAGATAAGTGAATCGTTTGAACTTTTTCTGCTTTGCTTTGTAGACAATGGGTGTTTCTTGGAATGAACTGTGATCGATTTTCAATCGTTTATACCCATCTTATTACAGTAATCGTAACTTTAAGGTTTTTCCTTTCATCTGTACGTACTGTTAGTGATTAATTCGTATGAGATCCTACAATTTAATGGAAAATTGTAATAATTTATAATAGTGTTAAACAATCTAATGTAGTCTTGTTTACTTACTTACGCCTGTTACTCCTCGTGGAGGAGCATAGGCTGCTCACTAAGACTCTCCACCCATCTCTGTCCTGGGCAAGACTTTCCAGTTGCTATTCATCCTTTTCATGTCTGCTTCCAATTCGCGACCTAGTGTGTCCTTTGGTCTTCCTTTTTTCCGTTTCCCTCTACAATTCCAAGTTAGGGCTTGCCTCGTGATGCAGTCTGATGATTTCCGTGATATATGTCCCATCCTATCCCATGATGCTTTCCTAATTTCCTCTTCGGTTGGAAGTTGGTTCGTCCTCCTCCACAGTAGGCTGTTGCTGATGGTTTTTGACCAACGGAAATTAGGTATCTTGCGTAGACAACTGTTTATAAATACTTGTACATTTTCGATTATGGCTGTGATAGTTCTCAAATTTTCAACTCTGTACGGTATGACTGTCTTGACGTTCGTATTGAAAATTCTCACTTTGATATTGATTGACAGTTGTTTTGAGTTCCGTACGCTCCTCAATCTCAGGAATATGGTTCTTGCTTTACCAATCCATTCCTTTACTTTCATGTCGGATCCTCCTTGTTTATTGATGATACTGGCCAGGTACGTGAAAGATTTCACATCTTCCAGAGTTTCTCCATCAAGTGTGATTAGGTTGATGTTCTACATGTTGTATTTGAGGATCCTCGTTTTTCCCTTGTGTATGCTGAGGCCTAATGATTCAGAAGCTGCTGCTACATTGTTTGTCTTCATTTGAATTTGCTTGTGTTTATGGGACAGGAGGGCTAGGTCATCTGCGAAGTCCAAATCTAATTGATTCCGAGCTTTTCTTTGTATTCTGTGTTAATGTAGTCCGGTTAATGGAAATTCTTCCACAGACTTTTAAAACAAACTGTCGTTTATTTGACATAGTTTGACCAGATGTAAATCAGCAAAATGATGTGACTCTCAGGCCTCAGAGAATATTTTATATGGAGATATGGAGTCTCACAAATAAGTGATGAAAATAAAGATAACGGAACGGGAAATGTTTTTTTCAAAAAATGCTTATCGGGTTCTATAATTACAACATTTAATTAATATTACAAATGGTATGACTTTGTTGAAAATTAACATACAAGATTACAGAATATTAACCGATTTAAGGTAACAGTAGACACTAGTCATTTTGACGCTAACAATTTTATTCTACTCTACTGAAAACGTGGTTTACAAATGCTGTAATCTTAAGAAATTTGTTTGCCTTCAACATGGCTATTTGTTTTGTGACATTAATTTGGTTTGACAATAATAGAATATGCTGAAAGTTAATTTAAATGAATATACTTCTTTCAGATAATGTATCTTTGTTTGAATAAACATGGGAATTATTAAGCAAATAAGTTATTTTTAAAGCTCATTTTAAATGCTGGATATTTCGCTGTTGAGTCAATCAGAAAGACGGTATGAGCAATATTCTTCATCTAAAGTCCATGGCTGGAACAGTTTAGATTTCTTAAACTATAACTATAAACAATCTTCATTAGATTATAAGGGATCATCTAACGCTTCCAAATTGATAGCAAATGGTTTGTTTAAAAGGGGTCCAATTAATCTCGTTTATAATCTGAGGGCGAACACGATGTAACTGTGCAACTTTATTCATATCTAAGATCAAAAGTAACTTTCTGTCTTGTCTTGGTCACTACGATAATAACAATTTACCCCTTTTCTAGTTGATTTCATTTTCGGTTGCTGATAGACATTTTTATGCATACATCACATACTTTATCTATAATCTGAAGAGAAAATAAAATATAGTATTTTTTCTGTTTTAGCTCCTGATATTTTATTGGTTAAATAATGAGTAAATGAAAATATCAAATAAACTTTATTAGAATTTACAAATATATTTTACGATATATTCATTTTATAGTGTATAGTGAAGGGATATTGTAAAATAAGAATAATACGAAATCTATTGTCCAAAGTCGAATGAATCAAGTAGATTATTATCAAGAAGAGGTTTTGTGGATATTATAGTAATTTAATAGATATTAACTCACTGAAGACAATGGTGGATGTCACTCAATTACGTGAATTAGTTGAAGTTAGACATTAACACCGTTGGATGCCGAACGGCTCAGTGGTCTAGAAGTTAAGCGTTAGTGCGTGAGACCGATAGTTCCTGAATTCGAATCTCGTTAAGCGGGATCGTGGATGAGCACTACTGAGGAGTCCTACACTAGAACGAAACGGTCGTCCATTGCTTTCAGGTTTTCCACAGTGGTCTAGCTTCAACTGACTCACGAACTCAACTACTGAATTGAAATGATTCCAATTAGGTTAGTAAATTTGGACATTTTTAAATAAATCAAAGTTTGATAAATTGTAGTTTATCTTTGTTTTTTTCCAAAATATTATTTGAATATATTGAATCAGGTATATTGTTTGACATCTTCCGTAAATTATTCGTATGGTATGGAGTAAAAACTAGTATTTTAGGATCAGTATATCTAAGCTTTTATACTTGATTCAAACCAAAGATGCGACATTACTGTTATCTAATGAACTGTAAATAAAAATGCTTTGTTTAATTACTCAAGCTCTTCTAGTCATAAAAAACCCATATTCCACCATTTCAAGTGACTGAAAATCAAGCTCAAATAAGCTATAAAAATTTCTGACCTGTACAAGACTTTCAAAATGACAGAGCTCATTTTAGGTTAAAATATGTTACATATTATTTTTTAGAAAAAACAAAACAACAATTATATGTTGATAGAAATGGAGATTACTGATTTTTACTATGTTCATTTACTCAAAACAAACATAATTGTAAAGCTGGAAACAAAAGTTTCTGTCATGCATCATTTACATAATTTTGTAGGTAATATGATTGTATTTTTAGATACTTTTTTTCAGTAAATCCCATATTCAACAACCAAACTACTATGAGATTTTACTTAATGTTCAGAAAATCATTCAGAATTTTGTTTCATTTTTACTATGAATGAAGTAACTTCAATATCAATCAAATACTTTGAGATAAGATGAACATACGATTGAACATGTCGTTTGTGTTTATATTTAGTGAAGATACAAGGTTATTACATCAAGGAATAATAACTCTCATGGGAAGATTCAAACAAACAATATTAAGTGGATTTAAACTTCACCCCATTGCACAAGGAAGTGGCTATCAGGACTCAGTGGCTGAGTGGATAACACGATAGCGTTTGAAGCGAGAGGTACTGAGTTCGAGTCCCAGAGTGAACATAAACTCTGAGATGCAGGTGCATCCAGCTGAGGAGTCCCAAATAGGACGAAACGGGCGTCCTGGATACCACTGCGAGCCACTATCCATCTTTGCTTATAACTCTCATGAATATTTTGCAACCATTTCTATGTGAAATACTACTACGTTATAAGTTTGTCAGTAATTAAAAAAAATCTGTTCAAAAAAAGAAATCAAAATTTCATACTGTGATTATTCGCACGAAGCAAACTAACTTTAATATTCCTAGAACGTCAACCGAGATTTTTGTTAGTCCATGTTCTTGTATTTAGAGAAACAAACAGAACAATTGTGTATTTATTTTAAAGTTTATATAGTTAGAGTAAATCCATTCATAATCATTGCAATGTATATTAATATTGATGTAAATAATTAAGGAAAAATTCGATTTGTGAGAAATATAATTACTGCTCAATAGTTAGGCATCGTAAATAATAAAATTATAGGGAAACATTTACCAATGAATCCACAATTTAAATCTCTATACGGCTTCTAACTTTTCTATCCATATTTCTTTGTATGAGTTCTGAAATATTTAGAAAATTTAAATTTTTCACAGTAGGCAAATTTGAATTTTGATGGACAAGATTTGTAGCTCAAATGGATGATTTCGATGGAGTTTTGTGCTCTGAGCTGGATGGTTTGGTCGTGAAGCTTTCATCACTTTACCGAACGACATCATCAACACAAACTTCGGATAGAAGCTCCACGACTAAATTATTTCAACGAAAAAAAAACATGAAGCTAGAAATAAGTATTTTACAAACGAATGAATTTTTAGTTGACATAATATTTCATACTGATAATTATTTTTTGGTAATTAATTAACCTAATGTCAGTATTAGATCATCAATTGATGGATTACTTATTAATATCATAAATATTACTGTTTAATTATTACAGTATTAAGAAATCTTCAACGCAGAATAACACCAGATGATAAACCACTGTTAAGTTATAAATTGGATTAGATAGACATTCTTTCTGAAGTAAGGTATATTTAAGATATCAAATACGATAAAATGCAATGATCAATATTGTTCATGATGATTTCATTCATAACTTAAAACAATCCATACTTTTTAGTCTTATTACCTCTCTGGTAAGGGTTGTAATCCATTCTTTAGTGTCCTTCTTTAAACTAAATAAATAATTTAAAACCATCGAAAAGTATCTGTAGAATTTTGATGAAATTTCAATGAATAATGATTAACCATGTAATATAGATTTTAAGTTTCAATAATTTTTACCTCATGTTTATGAGAACGGAAAAGATTTTCTTTTTTTTTTTAATTTTAAAGTCACTTCCATTCATAAAGATTTTGGTTGACATTACTTAAAAACAATGATGAAATGATAACAATGAGAATGATAGAAACAGAGAAAAAAATAAAGAAACCAAATTGTCAGGTTATTTGTTATAATTTTCTAATTCATTCATTTTAAAGCTTATTTAACATTTAAAAAAAATGAGTAGCATGTTACTAGAATTGTTTATCATTTGAAAAAGAATGTTTTTTTTGTTTTTCCTTTATCCTCATTTTTTCCCATCAAGTTCATTTATTTTTTTGTTGTTGCTATTTTTTGTTAAAACAATAAAAAGAAAAGAAAATTATGGCTACAATTTGTGTTTTATTGGTTGTGAAAAATGGAACAAAAAAGAAAAACAAAAACATCTTTTTTTTTCTCATTTCAATTTTTTTGTCATCTGTTGTTGACAAGTAATAAATTGTTATCTGATCATTTTATTAACATATTACTTTATAGATTAATTTCGAAAGATATCTAATTATATGATCATATCTTTCATTTTCAGGTTGCTAACTCTCTCAACCATGTTTTCTAATATTTTCACCGTATTCACCTTAGTATTGTTTGTTTGAATCTTCCCATTCATGCATAAGACTGCAACTGGTCAGTTTCATATTGGTATATGTGCATACTGTGTGTATTGCCCCGATATAGCCTTATTTCACAAGCATTGTGAGCAAAGATGGATAGCGGCTAGCAGTCGGATCCAGGACGTGTGTTTCGTCCTATTTGGTACTCGTCAGCTGGATGTACCTGCATCTTAGAGTTTATGTTCACTCTGGGACTCGAACTCAGTACCTCTCGCTTCAAACGCCATCGTGTTATCCACTCAGCTACTAATTCCTGATAGCCACTTGCTTGTGAAGTGAGGTGAAGTTTGAAGGTTTATTTATTCTTATCAATAAGAATGCAAGAAAATCTATAATGAAATTAGTGGAATTGTGGTTTTTTTAAAGTTATAGTGTATAATAATGAGATATCACTTGACAGCAGTAAATTTAGGCTAGACATCATTTCGAGTCCCAGAGTGAACATCAACTCTGAGATTCAGGTACATCGAGCTGACGAGTTACAAATAGGACGAAGTGCGCGTCCTGGATTCCACTGCTAGCCACTATCTGTATTTTCACCGTATGTTTTTCTCTGTTGACAGTATTAGGTTTTTTCTTATTTCTTAGACATATTTTTGCGTATCACTGAGGTTATTTTTATTTCATCATCATTATTGTATTAACTTTACAATTTAAACTATCTGTGTGGACAAGCTAACAAAAATAGTAAAAAGATTGTAATACTGTATAAAAAAGAATAAGACATTATTAATATCATCCAGCTGAACTATAAATCTTCCCTATCTTAATCAAGTATTATATTGTTTATTATGATTTAGAAGTGATCTCTATTTTTTTCATTATATTGACAAACATTGATTTGCTGTCATGTAATCTATAATGTCATCAAATTAAGCTACTGAGAGGTGATGATGATTTGTTTACATTCATTGTTCATAATAATAATAATAATAATGGTGATTAGTGTTATTTTGGAAGTTCGAGAGTATCAAGATGTTAAATTATTCTCCGAATTATAGTGCTTCCAGGTTTTCCATTACGGACTAACCCTAGCTAAATAACTAATGAAAAACAAGACTCCCGAAGATCCAGGTTACGATTCTCGGTGGGATTGTTAATGCACCCTACTGAAGAGTCTCACATTAGGATGGCATGGCTATTCAGTGATTCTCAGTTTTCAGTGGTTGTTTAGCTTAATTTAATTGCTTTTGCAAACTATAAAGTGTATGCTTTTTACAATCTAATTCGATTGATTAATAAATGCTTTGCCGATTTTCACGTTTCATCAGTACTAACTTGTGTATCTTTCTATTCATGGGGGGTTATTTTTACTTGAGAGCAATGTTTATGGCAAAGAACCATGAAATTGAGGTTTAATAAAGGCCTAATTGACATAGTCTTCTCGTATTTCAAAACCCACCACTAATGTGATACTATTAATTGACAGAAGTATCAGCTCTGGGCTTTTATTTAATATCACCATATGTTGTAAATGTTTATTCGGATTGTTTTTAACTAAGTGACATTCTTTTTGTAGTCGAAATATTGGTACACACATTTAATAAATTATGTAATTCACTACAATTTATGGAATAGAAGTAATGCAAAACACATTAAATTATATTGAAATACCCTGGAATATAACAAGAAACAGAACATGTTAATCTACTTACGTCTAATATTTTTTATTTGGTTTATTAAAGAAAGAAATTTCATTAGCATAATTGATTTTATGTTGAAAAAAAGGGAACATATGTGAATAGTTAAACATAAAATTGAATAACTTAATGCAGTATCCTAAACACTTATTAGAATACTACAATATTTAGGCTATTTAAAAGAAAACATACTTAAACTCATAAATTTATACTAATATATATTAAAGAGTCCTAAATAGGAGAAAATGCGCATCTTGAATTCCACTGCTAGTCACCATCCATCTCTGCTTCTAATTAAAGATATATATATATATAATTCGTATAATGTATAGACTTGATTGGTAAGTTTAATAAAATATATACGGTCAAATGTTACTAAACTCAACCATTTTCATGTATACTACTCTTACAAAAGTTAGAAAGAATTCGTCTTATTAGTATGCTTTTTTTAATGGGAATGATAAGGAAAACAATTATTGTTATAATATTCATAAATTGTAATGATCATATTACATAGGTTTTTACCAACGAACTCGTTTACATAACACGACTGTTACCAACCTGGCAATAAGAATTCGTATGCAAATTACAATTAATCATGATCAGTGATACGAGGTAATCTTCAGCCATAAAATAATTCAGCTTTCTTAGATAAGTTAAATTGCATAGAAAATAACTATTTGTTATGTAATGACATTATGTTATAAAATGATTAGTAAACAGCTGATATTATATCACTTTACGAATTGGAAAAATCCAGAAAAAGAAGAAAACTTTCAATATATATATACGCTTCAAAGTTCTACCAATCAAATAATCGTTAGACAACGTGAATGATTGAATTTTCTTTAATGTTTAAGATAAAATTTATCATATGCATTGTCTTACATTATCATAGATAAATCAATATAGAATTCTCAGCATAAAGTGTTTTAACCAGTTTCCATTTCTTACTTTTTGGTCGATCCTGAAGATAAATGTTAAGTGATCGCCAATTAGATGTTGGCAGTCTAGTCAATCGACATCTGAATAATGTACATTCTTTTCCTTGTATATTGCCAACAAGCATGATATCTCTGATTGGCCCTTTTGTAACTTGTACAACGAAAGGTTGTGCATTTTTCAGAAACTCACCTGAATAGGTTTTGCGAATAATAGCTATAATGATGTATTAAAACAAACAAAATTAGATAACTTTTTGGAATATGCAGATGGTAGGATCAGGTAGCCCATATGTTCAAACAGGCCATCAAGAGCCTAGAGTCTATCAATAATCAGGAGTATGTTTTCTTCTCAGATTTCTTTTCTTTTCAGTAATCATATTTTATACGTATAAATAACATGAAAGATAATGGTAATTTTGATTAGATATAGTAAATACAGTTAGATGAAATCAGTTATTGAAATTATCTCAATTACCACTATGCTAAAATTAATGTTTAAAGTAATTAACACTTTAAACTCATTTTGATAATCTTCCTTACTTTCAAATCAAATGTTATGTAAGAAAACCAAAATAAATAATCTTACATAATATGACGTTTACAGTAGTAATAGTATAAGTAGTAATACCCCCTTTCCAGCCATATAGAATGGTGAAGCCTAGTAGGCCCTTCTGGAGAAGAGTGCTACATCGAAGCACGGTACAACTACCGGGGCGGGATAGCTGTTTCTACACGGCTTACGCAGAACCATTACATAACACTCAACCCATTTTTTTGTTAGTTTTTGTTTTGTTTTTGTTTGGGCAGGCTCATTTTTTTACCACTCTTTTGAACCCTCATTAGTTATGCAATGACTCTTTGTAGCATTCGTAATCGTTCTCGGGTATTGGTAGAGTGGTTGATTTTTATGTTATGCTGTCGAAGTGATTTTACATACCGTGAACTAAAAGAAAATCGAACTACTGGCTTTCATCTCTGTCATATTGGACTTAAAATAGTAAATTTTGTTCCGTTATAAAAATCTAGCGTTGAAATGAGATGATGATTATTTTACTAAAGAAGTTCGGACTAGTTTGCCATTTGAAATATTACTTAAATTTCAGTCGTTGAAATAAATTCAAATGTAGTTTTTACAGTTAAGTTTGAAAGTGTTTAAAACAACAATAGGTGGACATTGAATTCATTGTGTCAGTGTTGATTATAATTGTACTCATTCACATAAAGTAAACTAAATTAATTCAATGTCTCAAAAATGTTGTTATTGTCGTCTACTTATTTTATTTTAGAAAACTTTGCTTTTTTTTTGTTCAAATTATGTCTGTTTATTTATTTATGTTCAAAAAATGGCACGCACACACATACACAAATTAATGTTGACCAACAAATTCATTCACCAAAATAAACAAATTGTATAGGAATTTTCCATTTTTATTTTTCAGGTCATCAGACAAATGTTTGGTCAGTTTACTTTCGTTTTAATATATAAAGGTTATAAGACCTTTTTTTAGTTCTTAAGTGGTTATATCGAATAAGAATGATGTAGAAGGTTGTTGAGTCAAAAAGAAGCATAAAAAAATACTCTTTGGTCAAATGTTCCTTTTTCATTTTGTTTATCTAACACAGTTATAATAGAGAGTGGAAAAGGGAGAGAGAGAGGATATGAGACACGATTAGAAACTAGCTTGTAATTGAATCGACACTGTTTTCAAGTAGAATAATACTGGTGTAATTATATTTGGTTTTTATATGGTCTTAATATTATTCTAAGGGGATTACTGATTAGATTTCATTTAGTAAGTTTAAGTAGAATATCAATGGGGTCAGTGTTTGGATGAATTTTCACGGTAACCTTAAATGAAAATAACACACTAATTATGAAAACATTTGATATTGTCAACACGTGTATAGGTATAAACCATTATACAAACACATACATACACATTCAGTTATAGTAGTTAAGAGTAGTAATAAAAATTATGAGTCATTCAATTTGGTTACTGATTCAGAAACTAAATAAGAAAGCGATTCACTATATATATATATATATATATATATATAATTCTATATTGTATATACTGGTCATGTACATGGTTAGGAGACAGGAATTATGTTATTGTCATGATAAAATTATTATTATTATTATTCAACACTTGTACCGATTAGCATACCACCTGTTAACATAAATAGCATACCACCTGTTTAACATTAAATTCAAATAACGTCGACAATCCTGAATGTATATATGAACACACACCCCCACGCATACATACCTATGCACAAACATTTGCTGGCATGTAATAACACCAAATATATCTTGAAAATGTAATTGATCAATTACTTTCCTTTTTTTTAAAGAAAAACATTATTCAAGTCTTTCATTTAGTTCACCGATTGTATTAAATATTTGATTTTTTCATTAGAAAATAAAAAAATTTAACAAGAATATACTACTATAATGAAAGTTTTATGATAAAAATGTATATATAGATATATCTAGGTATATTTAAGTAACATTTCAAGTTTATTGTCTATCAGAAGGGGGGGTTTTGGTGGAGATTTTTAGTAATTTTTATATTGTTTAATTTTTCATGCACACACGCACACACACATACACTTAATATAAATCATATTACTTAATAGTACATGAGTATAAACAGGTATGAATCATCATTTTTATTTTTATTTTATCATTCTTTATAAATAAATAAACAAATAATCATGATTACTCATGATTTCAACTATGAAAATACTGAAATCTCCACAAAACCCCTTCTGATTCATTTTATATTAATCATTGTATAAATCTAATGAAATCTCTGTAATAATAATAATATATTTTTTGTTGGTTACTTGAATGTTCCTATCATTATTTAGATCTTCAATTGATCGGTCTCCTTTTAGTTAAGATATTTACATCCTGTGCATCCTTGTCTTGATATTACCATTAAGTCAAAAGTATTTTTAAGCAGAGATGGCTAGCAGTGAATAATAATAATAGCCTTTATATATAAATAATAATTTTTAATATAATGTATATTGGACAAAATTAATAATTTATCATTGTCAGCCAATATATACACACATTAAAGGGTAATTTACAAAATACATAAGTGAACAATTTCTATTATTCATAATAAAATAGTAAATGATATTAGGAAACTTATCCTAGTAAACTATTTATCATTAGTGAAATTGAATAATAACTTCACTATATCGAAAATTGATGGAAGTTGCAAATTAATATTATTAAATCCCTGAAGGTCTTAGGTTTGGTCACTGTTGATCATTTGGATGTGCACGTCTGAAGAGTCTAGTTAATTACATGAAATCTTTCGGTATTTATAAGATAACAAAATAATCACTACATTTCTTGATACACTGCCAATACAGTATCCTAATAAATAATAATTAACAAATTTTTTTCCATTTTCATAAGCCTCATTAAAAAAATAAACATTTCTTGTAATTTTGGACGCTAAGGATTATTTGATTACATTTCGGTAGGTAAATAATAATTTTCAAACTAATATATTGCATTGAATTTCATGGAGGTAAATAGAGTCTTTTCAATTCAAAAATGTATATTTCATGAAACTCTTATACTTGTGAAGATGTTTCATTCCTTAGTGTTTCTTCATTTTCTAGTTTTTAAATAAAAAAGTATTTCCAGTCACCATTACGAATATACATTCAATTGACTAGCTGATATGATAATTGGAGTTTTTATCAATGTTTCACCGTCTTTTCTAATGCAGTTGTGATTAATGTTTAATGTTTTTCCTGTCAGCACAAAAGCTTCAAAAAATATTATGAATTAAATTCATATTATTATCAGAAGGGGTTTTTGTGGATATTATAGTAGTTTTAATAGTTGAGTTTATGAGTCAATTGAAATTAGACCATCATGCAAAACCTGGAAGCCCCGGATGGCCGTTTCGTTCTAATGTTATGTAGATCTTTTAATATACTTTTAGTTATCTATTTATTTATTTAAACACATGAATATTGGTACAAAAGGGAACCAGATACATATGCGCCACACAAATCAAATAAAATTTGTGTGTGAGCTGTGATACTGCCCGGGTGCCCAAACTGAAGCAGGTGGTTTTCTTAGGGGGGCACAACCGGAGCCTTTGAAATAAAGATCTGATCCAAAAGGCAGTGGGGCATCGTGAGGAGATGCAGTCCCATGGTAGCCGGTGACCAACGATTGATTCATACTCCATTTGTTCCCTCAGGATACTGGAGCCCATGTGTACCATTGGTTTGGAATCAGGGTTTTCCAACTCCCCTAGGTGAACTTTCTGTATCCACCAACCTGGTTAAAGCTCCGAAAATTCGCTTTTCGTCCTCCCAATTTCGTAAATAAAACCCCCACCAGTAGGAGACAGTAAGTACGACTTTCCTGGCAGGGGCTATATGCACGTGGCTATATGAGAGCATTTCGAGAGAGAGGGAGCGGACTCTCCCCACTCTCGGCCGAACCAGTGCATTTGGGGGCTAAAGTCCGTGCTCCGGGATATTTAAAATGATGTGTTATAGGCAGTAGTTAATTAATTAGTTTTGATTAAATAAGTAAACATATTTAGTAATACGATAAACTAACACGCAACATCTATAAACACTTGTTATGTTTACTAAGTGTTATCTACAACATTATTAGTGAAAACATCAGTTTAGTGATTATAATGAATAATATTATTTTCAATACTTTTCTTTATATTATAATTTAAACTAATAATTTGTACACAAAAATTTTTTCCCATATTTACAACCTCCACTGTAACAAAGTAAGTAAACATTTGATTTGAAAGTGTTTCAAGATAAATTTTATGAAATAATAAAGAAGATTTATAATTCTGGTTGATTTTATGTTCTCTGGACTAAATCGTTTATTTGTGAACATCTACTATTATTTTGGATAAGATCTGTGCCTGCTTCATATAGAAATGAACTTTTCAATAGTTTCATAAGTGTTATATCAGTTTGTTCTGATGGCTTATCTTCACTGATTTTATTGTCTTCGTTTGTCCATGTATTCACGTTATTTTCTTAGTCAACTAGCCGTCATCCTTGTTATTGACTGATCTCTTCTGTACAAGTTCCCTGTTTGGGTCAACGTTGATGTAGCTGCTGACTATTATTTGGTCTGGATACCATGATACTATGATTCCCTAGCATCCTCAAAGCTTCTGTAGTCCAGAATTTTGACGTTTATTCAATAAAATAATTCCCATATACCGTAGGGTAATATGTTTCTCGATTTTCTTGGTTGGTTTTTTGACAGAATGCCAACCAAATGAATTAAGATTCACTGAAGCAAATGCATATAGACAAAAATGACATTTTCATTCATGTTATTACATAACATAGATTTTGTCACTTTCATTCAAATAAATTAACAACATACTGATTGTTTCTAGTTAATGAAATTAAATCTTATATCCAAAGGAAAATAAATATTAGTAGGATAAACTCGTACTATAAAAGTGTAGACAAATTAATGGCAGTGCAATATCATATTATGGAATTACTTAAGTTTCCTTACGATATACATACAAGCCAATCCTTGTATACGTCCAAAAATTGTGATTGCGCACATATGTAATTATCTCCAAAAGATGGATTTATGTTCCTTCAAGATCAAAATATGTCCACACGTATTTTGTCATTTCTCATTGTTCTTTTTTCTTAAAAATAATTTCATAGAAAGTAACTATATTTTTTTGTTGCTTAGAAGAAAATAATGATTTTTCCAAAATTTTGAACATTGTTCCTGTTTTCATTACACATTGACATTTGTTAGTTTACTTGATAAGTTATATCATTTCTTGAATAAATAATTTCCTAAAAAATTATCCCCAGAGATATTTTACTAATGAAATTATCAGAAGTTTGACAGTTTTTGAATAAATTGTGTCCTTAAATTCATGCTAAATTCTGATACAATGAAGGTTATGAATCTAATCACTTCGCATTATGAAGTCATAATGTAATATAATAAAAGAGTCAGATTACTTGAACAAGTTATGAAATAAAACCGTATAAATGGTCAAGTGTGTGTGAATATTATCATTTAAATTACGGCGTGACTTTAGTTAGATAATAACTGATGACAAGGAGCATTACACAGCTATATCATCCTAGTTTCGAAATCTTCAGTAGTGTATATTCACAATTACAACCGCTTTCAAACACAGTGGCATCAGTTTTCACGGCAAGCGCCTCGGCTTTACACTACTAATTTAACCTTTGTAGGTATCATTACCAAGTTTTGATTTGATAATTTTGAATAAATTGAGCATTAGATAGACTACTTTAAATAAATAATATATTTGTAATATCCGAATGAGTAGAAAAATTAGATTTTCCAACGTTTCGTGACTAAATGTAAGTCACTTCCTCAGAGAATAAATAACCAGAACAAAGCTTTTATCATTATCATCTAACTGAAAAATTCGATATCACTAACTAAAACGTTAACAAAATAAATTTTCGGAAGGCAACAATATGTACTACTTTTTTTCTTCTTATAAATAAGATCCCTTTAATAATTCTTATTCAAAGAAACTGTTAAATTTTTTATAGTAAAATAAATATTATATTAAACAAGTTGAACAGTGTATTAAATTAAATTCACTTAGTATTGTTTGTTTGAATCTTCCCATTGATGTTTAGGTCAGCAACTAGTCAGTCTCTTTTTGGCATATGTGCATACTGTGTGTATTGCATCGATATTGCCTTAATTCACAAACACTCAGTAGTTGAGTGGATAACGCGATGACGTTTGAAGCGAAAGGTACTGGGTTCGAGTCCCAGAGGGAACATTAACTCTGAGATACAGTCACATCCAGCTGACGAGTCTCAGATAGGACGAAACGCGCATCAAACTGGATTCCACTGCTAGCCACTATCCATCTAGTGCATTAAATTATTTAGTTTTTTTAAAAATTATTTTGAATACCTAATATTTTTGATTAAAATCCTTTACTATTTATTAATATTATTATAATTAATTAAATGATAAAATAATTTAACATTAGTTTCCGTTTATTGTTCACATAAGAAAAAAATATATAAACTACTGAAAAGATGACTGGATAGAAAAAATTTTTAAATAATAATGATACTAGTAATAATAATGATAATAATAATGATAATGGTAATGATAATAATAATAATAATGATAATAATGATGATAAGGATAATAATAATGATAATAGTAATGATAATAATTCAATCGAATATATCGTTACATGAGACATAAGAATAAAATGAAATCATAAATAACTGATGTGTTGCTTTTTTTTTCTTTTCTTTTGAATATGTTGTTACAAGTTAAGCATAGGAAATGGAATTGTCTATCATTTCAATCTTTTTCTTTTGTTTTAATAAGTAATATATTCTGAATATCTATAAATCTAAACTTGAAAATAATTTTCTTTTTGTTTTTCTTTTTTTTTTTAAAAAAATACGTTTAATGTTGAATTCAGTGAAAATATATATCCTTGTTCATTGTTATTCACTTTAACAGATTATCACTATGTCATGTGTAATAAAACAAAGTGTTTGTGATAAATATATTCAAATACCTTAAAATACACAATTGAATAAGTTTCATTGACTCATTTTAGAGATGAGTCAATTGAAGCTAGACCACCATCGAAAACCTGGAAGCACTGAATGGCCGTTTCATCCTATTGTGGGACTCCTCAGTAGTGAGCATCCACGAACCAACCTCGCGAGATTCCAACTCAGGACCGAGGCAGGATCGCGGATGCGCACTGCTGAGGAGTCCCACAACAGGACGAAACGGCCGTCGGTGTTAATATCTAACTTCAACCCATGGTGGTCTAACTTCAATTGATTCAGAATCTCAACTATATAAAATTACTAAAATCTCCACAAAATCCACTTCTGATTATTTTAGAAATGTTCATGATGTATTCTAACATTATACGAATACATTTTTCAGCATCTGTAATATTCTTGTAACTTCAAGTTGGTTCTTGAGTCGTTAGATTTAGTTAGATGAGAAGCTGTAGTTAAATAATCTTTATGTGATCATGTAAATTAGGATACATCGTAAAATTTATTTTATTTAGAGTTGATTATATTTAAATTACGTGTAATTCATAGCGTTGGCCAAGATTTCCAGCCACTGAAGTAATGCTACACATACTTTTATTATATGAAATGTTAGAAGGCTGAAAATTAGCAGTAGATATTACCTGAAACAAGTTTGGATCTACTGTGACTACAACTTACTGATCATCTGTACTACTACTGTAGCTACTACCGTTGCTTTAGATGTCATCACGTTATACACTCAGTCAATGAGTCGAAATAGCCACTGACGTGTGCGATGGGGTGAATTTCAATCCTTGTGTATCGGTCGATTGTATCTCCACACAATTCCCGTCTAAAACCCCATTCACACGATACGAGGAATGTCGTAATTTGCACAAACGTAGGAATCACTATCACAACCATCATTATCGAACAAAGGATGAGGTGAGATCAGAGTGTGATTGTGAATGGAAAATACTCTAATAACTATGTAGGCAGGCAGATGAGTTAACAGTATTTTATATGTTTTGTTTGGTTAGCTTAGCGTTTCCGGCTACTCCTTCTACCAGTAGCTGATAAAGGTGACTAGTTTGTGTGAAACGGTAACAGTGGGTATCGATTGCTGTGAGAACAACAGAATTCGGATTGTCAGTGAGAACATGTAAAGCAGAACGATGCATGAGTGTGTACATATATAATGATTGGGAAACACGGACATGGATTTCACTCAAGCATACGACGAACAACGAGTTGGTTTACACGGACACAGAATGGTTGTTGGTTACAAATGCGAAGTAACGCGACAAGTCAATCAAAGGACAGTTATCTATTATTGGACGTATAGCAAGCACATAAACACTCGAAACTATAGAATAATGAAATGTATTTGGTAGAGGAGTAAATGACATACTATATGCGTTTAGGTCTTGACTTGATCATCTCCCGAGGCTTCTCGGTTTTTGTTGTTGTTTCCCCGTTTACTGCAACATCCTCCACAACAGTCTCCACCACGACATCCACGACACCCACAACACCGAGGACATTGAGGGCATGCACCGGAACAGCAAGGACACCTTCCACCTGGTGCTGGAGCTCCATTAGCTATAAACCAGATAACACAACATCACGATGTCACGTATTATATCAGGAATGGTGGAAACAAACAAACTGGAACCTACATGTAACGACTTCGAAAATCGACATTTTATTATATTGATAAAAATGGTCGATATACATTCCAATAACTAGTCAACATGTATCAGCTTCATGTCATCTGGTTGATTGGAATCGACCGCCATCGAGTAAGACAAGACTCACCTGAATTCTGACATTTGAACGATACGACCAGTACAACTATGATGAGCTGAAATGAGAAGGCCGATCAGATAGACAATATCACACAACAGAATTGTAACATACGGTGAGGAATTGCATTGTGGTGGTTTACTGTTGAAGCGAGTGTCGTTCGCTCGTTGGCTTGTTCTTTTGTTGACTGCATGTATTGCATTGTTGTATTTATAATGGACGTCGGTCATTCCACGTACACACACGTGTTCACACCTGATATATAAACCTACACTCAACTAACACATGAACATGTTCGTACATTACGTAATTAAAAAGCGACCGATTACTTCATTCCATACACACATTCACGCATCGTGAAATAATTCATCGAGCCAATTATTCAAAACAACACTCGATTGAAATGAATCAAGCAATTCACAATCACACATACAAAACAAATATCATACCATGCAT